>NW_023643899.1:2500-7500 GCF_015228065.2 Penaeus monodon | reverse complement strand
GAGGTGCAAGAAAATCAATTTCTGGGGGAGATCTACCAGCCCCTTTTAACAATGATTTTCACCCTCACTTTTGTGCCTTCATTGAGATATCCCAAACAGCAGCTGTTAAGACAATCCGACAGCAGAAACGAAGAAGCTTTATCAACCTGGTTTCACTCAAAAATTGCAACGAAAAACGGCAAGTTTCAAAAAAAAAAACACTGTACAATATTTAACTAGTAAACAATCATTACTAAAAGGAATGAAAGAGAGCCAAAGAAAAGTGGCTGCAAAAGAAGTTCTAAAAGAATAAGAGAAATCAATGATCAGAAAGCCTTTTTCCCGCTCAAATTACCGAAAGAGCCATCCAATATCAGCAAAACAATCTACTTTTTTCAGACTATCAAAAAGCTTTTGATAAGGTCCAGCACTTAGAAATGTTTAAAGTCCTCGCAAATATTCCGACAGGCGACAAAGATATGAGACTAATTCACCAGCAAAAAACAACTTGCAGCAGTCCACGTATTCAATGGAACAGCTAAACGGTTCCCCATCAAGCGAAATGTCTGGCAAGGTTGTGTGATATTACCTGACGATTTATAATCTGAAGTTTTCCTGCGGGAGACTGAAGATCGCCATGAGGGAACCATCATCAGCATTAACAACCTTCGTTACAGATGCTACAGTTGTCATGGCCACATCTGTAAATGACCTCCTAACAACTTTATTATGCTGTTGTGGAAGCCAGCAAAACATCTTGTCTTCCATGTAAATTTAGCAAGAACAAAAGCAAAAGTGGTTTGAAAGTTGGAGATCCCACCAATTTGTCCACTAAAACAAGGAGAAATAGAAATCCAATAGGTCTCCTCCTTAAAATCTTATTCCTCAGATGCTCGTTGTAAGAAGGAAATCAGACGCAGAATCGGACTAAAAAAAAGATGCATTCTCCAACTCCGAACCTCCCAAGAGAGATTTCAAGGCAAGTAAAAATCAGACTCATTAAAACCTTTGTATGGTCGAGTCTTGGGGCGGTATTCACGAAAGGTCTTAGTCTTAGACAAAAAAAAATCGGTTAATGTTGGTAATAGAAAAAAATATTTACATCATTATAGAATCTATGAAGACAAACTGATACGTTAAAGCTACATACTGCAATGAATCGCACTTCTATAGTGACAAAAATATTACATATTTTATATATTAAAACTAAAATTTGGGAAACCATAGGTTTTGTCACTGCATCAGTTGTGCAGGCGTGCAGTGCCACTTGTATTTCCAAATAGAAAATCGTTGTAAATATACTGAAAGCGGATCATTTAATGGCTGACAATAAATCAGAATGGGCCTCTACGGTCTATTTGCCATTACTGATGTGTGATTATCTTCATATGTTTTTGACTCGACAAATTTTGTCTATGGCTCCCCACAAAAGTGTCTTAGACAGGCAATTATTGTTAGATAAGTGTGAAGTGTCCCATACGCGTAAGGACTGTCTTTAAAACTTACAATGCAATTTTACACAAATTTGAAGATAATCCTGCATCGAATGTGATACAAAAATATTAGAAGACCAATTTTATTTATTTTTTCCGTTTATTTATTTGTTTTGTTTGTTTGTTTTTTTATTTACTGATATTTTGTATTCTCGTCTGCAAAGACTTTCTAAATTTTGCCCTAACAGGGAAGGACTGTCTTTAATCTGTTCTTATGCAAATTTTCCTTGTTGAAGATTATTCCGTCTTGAAATAATAAGAAAGGCTTCAGGGTCTATTTGACAAATTATCAAATGTTAATTTATCTATCTCCTACATTTTTATTGGTGTATTTTATTTAAAATATACAAATAGCGGCGGCAATGATGATAAGCATTGGGATGCAAAATCACATTTAGATATCCTTTAAAGTGTGATATTAAACCCTTTGATTAAGTTTAAAAATTTTTTGCCATATTTAACCTTATCGTTATTACGATAACAGTTCAAAATGGGGTTTATTACGATATAAATGTGTTCAATTACCAGAATTAACTTTTCGAAGACAAATTTCGGGGCTAAGACCTTTCGTGAATACGGCCCCCAGACCCTGGACGGCTGAAAAATCGGGGCAACAAACAGGCCGCAGGAAATGTCGTTCTACCGCAGGAGGGCGCACACCCCACACACCAAGAAGACCTCAAAAGAATCGGACAGGGGAAATTCTAGAACTGGTCCGAGTACAACTCAAATTCCTCGGACATCCAAACAGAAAAGGCACTTTAGAAAACTTTGCAGAATCGTAAAACGAAGGCAAGCAAGCTCGTGTAGACCGAAAATAACTTCTCGAAAATTTCAAATACAAATAATTCGAGCCTTTGAGACAAAGCTCGACAAGTGAAATTGGCGCCAAGTATTTCGCAAACACAACACGATGATGGCATAGAAAGATAAGAAATTATATAAACATACAACACACACACACACACACACACAATAAAATTATATAAATTATATAAATTATATAAATATATATTTTTTTATTATATAACAGCCATGCAATGTGGTGTGGGGTGTGTGTGTGGTGTGGGTGTGTGTGTGTGGGGGGGGTTTGTGGGGTGGGTGTGTGTGTCGGTGGGTGTCGGTGGGGTGGGTTGTGGTGGGGGGGCATAATTGTGTATAGGGTGTAAATTTTTAAATATTAAAATATATATAAATATAAATAATTTTATAATAAAAAATTACTTTTATTTAAAAAAATAATTAAAAAATTAAATATATATATATAAAATATATTTTTATATTGAAATAAATAAAATATTATATATAAAGATAATGAATATAAAAAAAAATAATTAATAGAATAAGAATAAAAAATAAAATAATTAAAAAATTAAAATAAATATTAAAATATAAAAAGATTACTAATGCATATATAATATATATATATAAATAAATAAAAATAAATAAAAAATGATTAAAATAAATGATAAATATAATATATATTTTTTAAATATAATAAATATATAATAAATAGGAAAAAATATATAATATATATATAATAGATATATATAATAAAATTTTTTAGGGTTTAATGAATTTAATAAAGAATAATATAGTATTAATAAAATAATGATATATATACATACAGATATATATTATATAATATATATTTTATATATATATATATAAAATATATATATATTTTGGCATATATGTATATACATTATATATATATTTTTATATAAATAATATATATATATATAAAAATTATATTTATATTCATAATACATAATATATATATATATTTTATATATATATAAAATTATATATATATATATATATATATATATATATAGGATATATAAAATGATATATTTATATATTAAAATATATAAAATATTATATATAAATATAAAATATATAATATACACACACATAACACCATTATGCACACAACACACACCACACAACACACAGACACCCCCCAAACAACAAAAACACCACACACAACACCAACACCCACACACACACACCAACACACACACACACACACACACCACATTGCAGGGCGTATATATAAATAAAAAAAAAAATATATAAATATTATTTATATATATATATATATATATATATATATGTGTGTGGTGGTGTGTGTGTATGTATGTAGTAATAATTTTTTTATTTTTCTATCCCACATGGGTTTTTGTTTTTGACAAAAATACTTGGGCCCCAAGTTCACTTTGTCGAGTTTTGTCTCAAAGGCACGAATTATTTGATATTAAAATTTTTCGAAAAGTTTTTTTCGGTCTACATCGAGTTTGTTTCCCTTTCAGTTTTACGATTCTAAAAGGTTTTTAAGTCCCTTTACTTTTTGGATGTCGAGGAATTTGAGTTGTACTGGACCAGTTCTAGAAGCCCTGTCCGATTTTTTTGGGGTCTTCTTGGTGTGTGGGGTGTGCGACACCTGCGGTAGAACGACATTTCTGCGGCCGTTTTTTTGCCCCGATTTTCGCCGTCCAGGGTCTGGGGGCCGTTTTCACGAAAGGTTTAGACCCGAAATTGTCTTCGAAAAATTTTAATTTGGTAATGAAACATTATATGAATAAACCCATTTTGATATGTTATGTAATAAGGTTTAAGGTAAATAGGGCAAAAAATTTTACTTATATCATAATGGTAATATCACACAAAGGATATTAAAGTGTGGGCCCCCAATGTTTATCATCATTGCCCCCGTTTTTGATATTTTAAAAAAAAATCCCCAAAAAAAAATGAGGAGATAGATAAATTAAATTGATAATTTGTCAAAATGCCCTGAAGCCTTTTTTTTTTTCAAGAGGGAAATAATCTTCAACAGGGGAAAATTTGCATAAAACAGTTTTAAAAGAAGCCTTCCCTTTATGGCAAAATTATAAAAAAGTCTTTGAGACGAGAATACAAAATACAGTAAAAAAACAAACAAACAAACAAAACAAATAAATAAAGGGGACAAAATAAATAAAATTGGCTTCTAATATTTTTGTATCACATTCGATGCAGGATTATCTTCAAATTTGTGTAAAATTGCATTGTATTTTAAAGACAGCCCTTTAGGGTTTGGGGAATTCCACACTTATCTAGAAAAAATTGCCTGTCTAAGCCCATTTTTGTGGGGAGCCTAAAACAAATTTGTCGAGCAAAAAAAATTGAAGATAATCACACACAGTAAGGGCCCAAATAGACCGTAAGGCCCATTCTGATTTTTTGTCAGCCTTTAAATGATCCGTTTTGATTTTTACAACGTTTTTCTATTTGGAAATAAATGGCACTGACGCCTCACAATGATGCAGTGCAACAAAATATGGTTGCCCAAATTTTTGTTTAAATATAAAATATGTAATATTTTTGTCATATAGAAGTGCGATTTTATTTCAGTATTAGCTTTAACGTTTAGTTGTCTTCATAGTTCTTTTAATGAGTAAATATTTTTTTATTCCAAAAATTAACCGATTTTTTTTTTTCTAAAGACTAAGACCTTTTCGTGAATACCGCCCCAAGATGACCATA
>NW_023643898.1:25000-38173 GCF_015228065.2 Penaeus monodon | reverse complement strand
TAGTAATATTATTATTATTATATTTTAAAATATATATTAATATATATATACGAAAATTTATAAAATTTTATATTTTTTTCAAAAATATTTTTATATTATAATATTTTTTTATTATATATATTATAAATTTTTATATAATTTTATTGTGTGTGTGTGGGTGTGTGTTGGGTGGTGTGTGTGTGTGTGTGTGTGTGTGTGTTGTGTGTGTTTGTGTGTGTGTGTTTGTATGTTTGTGTGTGTGTTGGGTGTGTGTGGGTGTGTATGGGGTGTGTTTCTTTTTTTATTATTTTTATCTATTTATATATATTATATATTTTTTTTATATTATATTATGCATTTATTTCCTCAACTATATTCTATTAAAATTTTCTATATTTTATATATATTTCAATATATTTAATATATTAAAATTATTAAAACCACCCGGTGCTGTTGTCTCATCAAAAAAACGTAAAGCTTTAAAACCATTTCACGTGTATGGTATGTGTTGGTGTGTTTCATATGGGCCCAACAGCCTCTTACACACCCACAAACCACACACCACACACAAACACACACACACCACACACAACACACCATTAAAATATATATAATATATATATATATTTACATATCTTTTAAAATAAAATTATATATAATATATATATATAATATATATATATGAGAAAAATATGATAATTCTACATGTTTTAAATTTTATATAATATATTATATTAATTATATATATATTTTATTTAATTAAAAAAATTATATAGTGTGTGTGTGTGTGGTGTGTGTGTGTGTGTGTTTTGTGTGTGTGTGTGTTGTGTGGGGTGTGTTGTTTGTTTTTCTTATACTCCCCACTGCACCAACCCACCACCACACCACCAAAGACACACACACACCCAACAACACTCAAGGGTTCACAGAAGTAAGTTTTGTTAAGCCTTAATCGAAAAAAAGTGGTTCTGCAGTTTACCACGTGTTTAATGTCTTTTTGGGAAAACCATTGCTCAGGGGGACGATTATAATACCTGTTTGCCCTTAAATTCGCCCCCAAAAATAAATTTGTCGGGGTTCCACCAGCCTGGCCTCCTCAAGCTGGTCCCCGACACGAACGCTGCTAAAACGCTTGCCCCCAAGACATGCTCGTCTTCATTCCCAGTGCTGTTGTCTTCATAAATAAACGTCAAGCTGTTTAACCTCACACGTCCAACCGTTATATGGGCACCAACAGCTCTCACACAACAACGCACACAACAACAAACCACCACACACACACACACCACACACACACACCACATATTATATAAAATATATATTTTAATTTTTAATATAAATATATATTTTTATTTATTTTTAAAATTTTAAATATTATTTTTATTTTATATATATACATACACACACACCCCACACACACACACACAATATTATATATATTATAAAATATATATATATATATATATTATATATAATATATATACATATTATGTATTTAAGGGTTTTTAAATAAGGTTCTGAAAATCAAACGGGCAAAAAAGCATGAAGGATTAAAATTTTCAAATAGATTAATGAATAAAAATCTTAAAATTTTAAAAGTTTAAAAAAAAGGGGAATAAAAATACAATTCCCCAAATAAAATGAGAAAAAACGCATCTTCATAACCTTATTTTTTTCATTTGGAAATTTTTTATGGAACATCAGAAGTATAGAAAATAGGGGGAGATCATAAAGGGTCAACTAAGTTTACGAAAAAGAAATCTTTTCGGGGGGCAAAATTTTGTAAGTTGTGGTCGTCCCGTCCAAATCCAAAAACTTTCAAATAAGCGATGTCGGGAAAAAGGGGTTTAAATTTATTACTAAATCATGTATGGATAGGTTATATTTTTTTTATAGACAATTTCGCGACTAGGGAAACCCCGGGTTTACCTAGTTATCACTTTTTTCTGTATAAATCCCCTTATGTTTTTCTATAGCAATGAAATTTTTCCAAATTAGACTTTAAAACTGGCACGAAAAGGCGGAATTTTGTCTTTGACTTTAAGTAGTCCCAATGTGTTTGTGGAAATTAAAGTGATTCTAAATCTACAGTCAATAGTCAGCTTGGATTTTAAAAAAATTTTTTTAAATTTCTAGGGGAAGGTTTGCGGACATTATGTCTTTGGCGGCAAGTTTTATGGTTTTTTTTTTACATGTTTTTTTAAAGGGTTTTGTCTTAGGGTGTTAGTAATAGGGTGTATATTAGTAGGATTTTGATTTTGTATGCGATGAAAGACCTGTTTATGTATTTTTTTGTATGTTGCAGTTAAAAACCCCGGTCTATCAAACACCCAAAAAAGGAAGTTTATCGTTAGACTCTAACTCACAAGCAAATTAAATTTTTAAAAACTATTGTCGTGTCTACAGGAATTCTGAACTTTAGTTGATTTAAAAAAATTAATTTTTCTTTAAAACTATTTTAAATATCAGGGTCAAAATCAAGGGCTTTTGTGAGCCTCTCTTCTTATAAAAATAATAGGCCAAAAGGGATTCCCCATAGCACCCCAAAAGTTTTAAACTCCCCTCAGGAAAAGTGTCATGTTTTTAGGGGGAAATTTTTTTTTTACCTTTTTTAACCCCTATTTTCTGGGTGTTGTTTTTAAAACAGATCAGGTGACTGAAATTGATTTCAAAAAAAAGTGACTTTTGTGATAGATGGTAACATAAAAATTTTTGCCATTAATAACATCACATAGGGATGTCTAATTTTGGTTTTAAAAAGGGAAAAAACCCAGAAATTGAACCCTTTGTAGTGAGGGTTTTAAGAATTGGAGCTAATATTTGAGATATTATATTTATCCATAGCTAAAAAGTATTGGTCAAGAGGACAGCTGTTTTATGACTTTTAAAACCCCATATTTTGTGGCTAGTATTGTCATTGAAAAAAACGATGTGAAATGTACCCAGTCAACTGTTTGGGCTACTTGAGTTTTCTCAAAAATTTTTAATTGTCTTTTTTAATGAGGGAGGTGCAGTCATTTTCTTTTTTAAATGAATTTTGTTTCATTATTCAAAATATTTTCCATCTTTTTTAATGTGCTTCCTTTTAGGATGCCACACCACAAAACCTGATGTATTTTTTTTTACGATATCTAATATTGTAAGATTTAATTCAGAAGAAATTTACATTTTTTAACCCTCTGTGTTTTATGCTGTAATGAATATTTTAGTTAACACTATAAAAGGTTCACCCCCAAACGTCTAAGGGCAATAAAATAAAAAATAAATAAAAAAATTAAATAAATAAATAATAAACAAATAATAAATATATAAATATAGTATATATAATATTATATTATATATATATAATATTATATATAAAATTATATATATGTGTTGTGTTTTTGTGGTGTGTGTGTATTCAATATATAAATAGCATACAACACACACCCACACACACACACACACCAACAAACACAAAAACCACACACACACAACCCACAAAACACCCACACACACAATATATAATAATTAAATGCATATATATATATATATATATATATATTTATATATATATATATTATAATAATATATATTATAATATATATGATACTTTGGCCGAACGTGGGAAAAAAACCCCCATTACAAAAACTAATTTATTGAAAAAAGAGACTAAGTTTTTGAAATCCACCGGTTTCCTCCTCAGGTCGGGGAAACCGGGGATTTGAAACATAGTCTCATTTTCAAAAACTAGTTTTGGGATTGTTTTTTTTCTTATATATATATATGTATTTTATAATAATTAATTTTATATAAATTATATATATATATATATATTTATATATATAATTGGTGTTGCGTGTGTGTGTGTGTGTGTTTGTGGTGTGTGGTGGTTTTTGTGTGTGGGTATGGGTTTTTGTGTGTGGTTTGTGTTGTGTGATGGACATACATATTATATATTTTATAATTTATTTATATTAATATATATTATATTATATATACACTTAAAATATATGTTAAATTTTGTATTTTACATATGTATGTATAATTAATATAAATTAAATTTATTATATATATATTATTTTATTTTTATTGTGTGTTGTTTATATTGTAAAAATTTTTATAATTTAAAAATTAATTTAAATATTTTTATATATTTTATTTTAATTTTATTGTTTGTGTGGGTTGTGTGTGTGTGTGGTGTGGTTGTGTT
Organism: Penaeus monodon; assembly: GCF_015228065.2. NCBI lineage: Eukaryota > Metazoa > Arthropoda > Malacostraca > Decapoda > Penaeidae > Penaeus > Penaeus monodon. Next base: position 34,002 of record NW_023643898.1, on the reverse strand, counting down.
GGTGTGTGGTGTGTGTGTGTGTGTGGTAGTTATTTTCATAAATTTTTTTTGTTTGTTTTTTTTTCAAAATATATATTTTTATAATATTATATATTATATATTTGTAATATATTATATATGTATATGTATTTTCTATATTATTATATATATATATTTTTTATATATCTATTTTATTATATATTATGTGTGTGTGTGTGTTGGTGTGTGTGGTGTGGTGTGGTGTGTGGTTTGGGGTGTGTGTTTTGTGTGTGTGTTGTGTTTTGGTTTGTGTGTGTGTATGTACATACTACATACAAATATATATATTATTTAAAATATATATAATTTTATATATAATATAACATATTATATATATATATTATATTTTTATATATATATATTAATTTTGTAATTATAGTGTATGTATCTCCTCTCTCTCCTCTCTCCTCTCTCTCTCCCCTCTTCTCTCTTCTCTCTCTCTCCTCTCTTATATAATATATATTATATATATTATATATATAATATATAAAACAATATATATACTTTCGTGTTTTGGGGTGTTTTTTAATATATTTTAAATTTTCTATATATATATATATATTATATATTGTGTGTTTTGGGGTGTGTGTGGTTGGTTGTGTGTGTGTGAGTTGTGTGTGTGTGGTATGTGTGTGTGTGGGTTTGTGTGTGGTGGTGTGTGTGTGTTGTGTGGTGTGTTGTGTGTGCATATATCCACATTTTATTTAAATGTTATATTATTATATATATATATATATTTTTATTATATTAATATCAAATTCTAATAATATATATAATATATATAACTTAATATATTTATTTATATTAAAATGTTGAACCCACATATTATAAATATTAAAATTATTATTATTATATATAAATTTTAAAAATTTTTGTGTGTGTGTGTGTGTGGTGTGTGTGGTTGTGGGGTTGTGTGTGTGGTGTGTGGTGGTGTGTGTGGGGGTGGGGTGTGTGTGTGTTTGTGTGTGTGGGTTGGGTTGGGTGTGTGTTTTGTGTGTGTGGGGTGTGTGGGTATTTGAGTGTGTGTTGTGTGTGTGTGTGTGTGTGTGTGTGTGGTGGTGTGTGTGTGGTGTGTCTAGTGTTGTTTATATAAAATATAATTAATATTAATATTTAAAATATCCATAAATATATACTTAAATTTTAAAATTATTATATATATATATATATGTGTGGTGTGTGTGTGTGTGTGTGTGTGTGTGTGTGTTTTGTGTTGTGTTGTTTGTATGTGTGTGCGTGCGTGGTGTGGTGGTTTTGTGTGTGTTATGTTTTTTTTGTTGTGTTTTGTTATATATTTTTTTTTATTATATTTTTTATAAAATTTAATTTTTGAAAAAATTTTTTATTTTTTTTTATTTTTTTTTTTTTGTCCCCCCAAAAATTTTGAAAAATTTTTTTTTTTATTTTTTATTTTTTATTTTTTTTGTTTTTTTTTTATTTTTTTTTTTTTTTTTTTTTGTTTTGTGTGTGTGTGTGTGTGTGTGTGTGTGTGTGTGTGTGTGGTCCCCTGTGTGTCAAGGGCCTTAAATTAAAACGCTATGAAATTATTGTCTCTACCCCCCGTATAGGCGAATCAATTTCCCGCGCGAAAGAATGTGAGGAGCAAACTTTCCCATGCCGTGCCCATGAAACCAAAAATCCGGGTAGACGGATACGTTTGGCACCAGCGGGGTCGCAGGAGTTGCCAGAACGCGGTTGGAAGGACAACAAAACTGTCCCAAGGATTTTTCCTCAGGGTTGACTCCCGAGGGCCCGAGGGCATTGGAATATTCTGTAAAGGGTGAAGTCCCATAACCTTCGACCATGCACCGGACTGAACTACAAGGCACTGTTGGGCACCATTATCTTATCTAGGTAAGATAAGCACGCACTCCTGCATGTGTGTGTGTGTGAATACACATTCAGGTGGGCGGGCGCGATGTGTGTCTGTATATATGTATATGTATATTATGTATATATGTATATACATATATATATATATATATATATATATATATATTATATATTTATATATTATATATATGTATATGTATATAAATATATTTATTTTATGTATTATTATATATATATGTACACACACACCACCCACACACACCACACACACCACACACACACACACCACCACCACACACACACACGCGCGCGCGCGCGCACCACACATGCTTGTTCACGATGCGTCCAACCTTATAACAGTATCCGTGCAACACAAGGTTTTGAAATAACAAAGACTTTCATAAAGATAAACTTCTTGCTCAATGGAAAACTTAAAACAGTTCGTGCCAATGCATCCACAGTGATAGATAGTGAGTGACTTGTGTGTCTGAGTCTCTAGCAGCGGTTACGGCCAACACGACGGGAAATTGAATAGGTCAGTTTCAGTTTGGGGGAGGAGCTACGTATAAATAGGACGAATGGTTAGGAAAGGTAATGCATAGGGGTTTACGCTGTTTGGGTCTATAATAAAAAGGAAGCCAATATCATGATAAATCATAATTCAAAAAGATCAAACGGTCATTTGTTCTATTATGATTAATGAGATTAAGTCAATGATATAACCAGAACATATGAGCATAATTGAATTGTCTGCCAGAATTGACTTTAATGAACAGTAAAATGAATCTTAAGGTCAAGTTATAATCAAATACCAAGAATTTATTATGTATATATTTTGGAATAATTTGAAATATTAAACTATATTTTTCTTACCATGGATATCCATGATGGGTAACTATACTAATATCTATCAATAAAAACAAATCATCTGGTTCTTACAGAACAATGTTTTTTTTTATACTATATACCAACATTTTGGGGTTTTAAAATAGCAAAAGTAACCAATCTGTTCAGCTACTTGTGACAGCCACGACCATTCCATTAGTAACAGGAATAGGGTCGAGCTTGGCGGCCAGTCTACTTCCGACCGCGAGACAGCTTTTGGGTGTTTTTGCCACCGAAAAGTCTTATTTTTTAGGGGTTTTCTATGAATGATGAAAATTTGTCTTTCTATACACTATACATGACTGACATAGTTCTTATGAGTTCTAAACGCAAATTCTCTATTACGTAAAATTCTATATCGCCAAAAAAATTGCACTTTCTAGTGCTTTGCCTGCACCTTCAGTGCTCTGATTTTGCAAGTGGCACGAGGCTACAGTAGGCGTAGTCCCAGCAAAGCACCTCATACCTCCAGCACTCTTCTACCTCAGGGCAACCCTTGGGGCCTTGACCCATGGGTAGGAGGACCAAAGCATTTTTATCTGAATTATTTTCCTATATTCATTTTCTTCCGTGAGCCTACCGGAGTCCCTTGTGGGCTCCAATATTGGTTGTGGGTTGGCACAAATTACCGTCCTTCGCTTAGGTAAGTGCAGCAGTAAGGGGTTTCCCTACACAAAATCGATCCACCTTTGGTACTGGAGAACACAACCAGGCTTCCACTGGAGGGGGGAGGGGTAGAGGATGGAAGACTGCCATACTCTCTCTTAGTTATTTGCGGTTAGGTGATAGCAAAAGTTACGATTTTTTTGACTTGTTCCGAAACCCAGGATAGATGCTCCCCCTGGCTACCCCTTTTCCTCCTCAAAGAGGAGGGACGACCCATAACGCCCAATTGGGGAAGATGGAAGCCTTCTAGTTACAGTACAAAATAATTTCCCAGATGAAGGATTTACTTAAGCTGAGGGAAAATTCATAGTAAAGTAATTATTCCTGTCGGTCCAAATACTTGTAAGGAAGTAATCTTTCCACTGGGATTTGAAGATGATGGAAGAAAGCGAAATTTTGAGAGCATGAAGGACCAAGACATAGTGGAAAATAACTGTATGACCAAGTAGGATGGGAATGTGCAAAACTAAATCTACTTTGTTTTGAATAAAATCCATGAAATATTAATGTCGGATATGAACGTGCACAAGTAAAAACTTTATTTTTCCAAAAGCGAATGATTTTGGGAATAGATGCCAAAAATTTGGACACACCTCATTAAGATGTATTGACAAAGATATTTAATAAATTTACTTTACTTGACACATTGTATATATGAAGCTAAGAGGGAAGTGGAAGTTTGACACAAACTCGATACTTCCTATGCCTGCAGCAATAATTAATGTCACCCTAGTGCAAGTAAATGTCAGTCAATAGCTTGCAGCTAAAGATAAAAAAAAATTTCTTAACTTAAAACATCAACGAATTGAATCAACCCAGTATAAACATTTTAAGGAGGCTGATAACGAATCAGTGTGTATCGCACCTCCTGTTTAGGGGACTCCTGTAAAGACTTTGCCTGGCTCTCGTGCATACGCACAGGGTTTTCTCTCTGGCAAGAAGAAGCAAGCAACTCTCCCCCCCCCCAAAAAAAAAAAAAAAAAAAAAAAAAAAAAAAAAAAAAAAAAAAAATCTGGCGGACAAGGTACATCAAAACCCCCTAACCCGTAATCAGCATCAGACGTTATATTTAACAGAACTGTCGGTCTTATAGCTAGATTCAATGACCTTAAATTATCAGCCTCATCCTACACTTTCCCCTATTATAGTTCTCCAAGAAATGCATTGAGGAAGTACTATCTGTGTCGGAAGGATCGAGAGGGTAGGGGTGGAGGTGGAGTTCCCTGCAAAGTCCCCAAAACCTCCCTTTTACCGGGGTGACTATTGCTTTTTTCTAAGGTCTGTTGTATTCAAAGTAAAAATCAATCTCACGTAAATGACTATATATTCAGGTTTTTTTTTTCTACCTGAGGGTAGATGGTAGAGTAGCTAGGTTGATTAATAACTGATTTGGTCCTTCTGATCGATGGTAGTCCGACGTGGGTGGATGATACACACTGATACTTTGAGCTTTATTGATATATATTCGCTCTCTTCAACAACAGCAGCCAAGTGCCTCTGGCACACCATTGACGACTCATTTCGACAGAACCAAGACCGCCTTCAGCAAACTGCTGATGGAGGCACACATACACATCCACCCTTCGTTTCCCCCTATCAGGGTCCCTCACGGCGAACGCTAGGAAGGGACTCAGCCCATCCCTAGCTCTTCATGACCAAATTTGATCAATTGGGCCCAAGCCACGACTTCCTAGATAATTTGGTCCTGCACAGGTTATGCCATCTCCAAATACTGCTGTTGAAAGAGTTCATGACTCCTGCTGCCAAGACCAGTCCTCTACGACCCCTGGGGCCAACAATCCAGAATCATGAATATCTACAAGGTCTGTAAACTCTTGTACTTCAGTAAACTCACCACAAGCATCACCAACTGAACAGGGTTTTTCTAGCAGGCCCAAAGTTCTGGATCTTGGTCTTGGTATAGGAGACCTCTAGCCTCATGGTCTTCGCTTCATTGCTAAATGCATCTGAGCCACCAATAGAGTTTCCAAGACTCAGAATATAACGTCGTCGCAAAGTCAAGGTCGGTAACCTTGATATTGCCCAGAGTTGTCCACAATGACTTTGGACAGCAGCTCTGCCCATTATTAATCCAAGCAATTATTGGAAAATGATAATTGCAATATCACAAACCTTGTCCACTAACAAGAAGAAGCTCAACAGGCACCCACCACACTTCACAGCACTTTCAGTACCATATACAGGCTTGTTTATTTAAAACCTTGTTGAAATTCCTTCTTAGTCTCAGGACCTCCCAGTGACTCACGATGCACTTATCAAAGGCCTTCTTGAAAGGTCACTGTTATAGTAAAGGATGATTTGGCATCTACTATTTGGATTGGTCTGTATCTCTTTATGGAATGATTGTTGTGGGTGTGAGTGCCCACAGGTATGGCTAAGTGTTGAAGTGGAGATCACGGGGGAGCCGCAGGGAATGAGGGGAGCCTGCTAGCCAGTGAGTGAGGAAATGGCCATGGACCTTGGTTGTTACCCAACCTGGGAAACCCACGCTTCAATTCAGGTTGTGGAGTCGTGCTGCTACAGGTACTCCCCCTCAGAGAAAAGAACTAAGAGAGTGAGGGAAAATACCATGACGTGTCACTCTGGCTTACTTTGTTTCAGGGCAAAATATGCCGAGTGAGGCTGCACCGGGGATGCGGTGAGGTGATTTTGGTGTCTGCCACAATGTAACCAGCCCATGTCTGAACCTCATGACAGTGGTCTACATTGACTCAAAAATGCCAGGATATGGTCTATTGTGGACTTACTAGAAGTGAATCCTGATGGTTCTGGCCTTGGTGTCTCAGAAGGATGTGAGTGAGAACCTTACCTAATATAGTGAGCAATATAATGCCTTGGTGATTGCTCCAACCCCATGTTATACCCTTTCCCTTTCCAGAGAGGGATGATGAAACCCATAACAGCTAGATGGCAGCTAGGACAGCATGTAAATCCTTTGCCATAAGTTCACCAGTAGCATTTAAACAGTTCAACTGGGATCCTGCAAAATACCTGCTGCTTTGCCTCTTTTTAATTTGGAGATTGCCCCCCCTGACTTCAATTTAGGGACGGTGGATCCTCACTAATGGTTGGATTTGGAAATCAATTGTTGGTGGATCAACCTGGCCCCAGCTTCTCAACTCCTGCACCTAAACAGGATGTGAAAACGATCTGCCCACTTACCGATAAGTCACCTATCAGAAGGCTGGGTTCAGCTTCCTCAGGCTTGGTGGCAGGAGGGAGGTAATTCACTAAAAAATGGCCTTCGACCTCTGAAAAAATTCCTGATTAAGTGATCCTTGTCCCTTCTTAGCAACGGGGAAAGTCTGCAAATCACGATCCTGTCAATGAATTGTGTAAAAGTATCTGTGGTTTCCAGTGCTCCTGCCAAGATGAAATACTATCTTGTCTTGGGCGTTCCCCAATTGATTCTTGTGCTGCATCATGTGTTTTACACTTGAAGGTGTTCCCACAGCAGTTCAGGATCCTTCAGGTCTCCAAATGTGCTGTGAAACGACCAGAGACCCTGGCACACTGGGCCCCTCCCTAACAGGTCCACATGAAACACCCAAGGGGTGATCATTGGGCTAACAGTGAGTTTTGAAGTAGACTCGGAAGTAGCCACTAATCTATGATCAGTACCACAGAACTCAGCACTCTGAATAACCAGTAGTTCTAGAGGATCCCCAAAAAAGTGGATCTTCCACAATATCTGGGAACTTGCAAAGGCCCAGAAAAGGAGGCTAAAAAGCAGGTATCAACTCCTGAGCCATAAGGACCGACAGATACTGCATTGAAATTCCCAAATCAATGTGAATATCTGAAGAGGAGAGCTGTCTGTCCCCAGATACGAGATTGGTATACAGCATCTCTTCACATCAATTTTACAAATGTCCCGTAGGAACACAAATGAAGTCTGCTGGATATGGCTATTTGGGTTACTCCCAAAGATGGTGATCATTTTTGCAGCCTGACCATTTGCAGTTGTAACCACCCAACTGATCGTGCCACTACCAGGAGTTCCCTTTCTGAAAAAGCAGCCACCTAAACTTCAGGTGCTTGACAGGAGTGGCAACAAATCATCCTGTCACATAGAGTGGACATTCCAAGCACCCATCCTCAGTCCACTCTTTGCAACAAAGGATGATCAGTTGCCACAATCATCTCCCGCAGATTTCAGCCATCAGTAGGTGATTCAATTCCTTGACAGTTTAAGTTTAGCAGTTTTCTTAGACAGCAAGAAAGCAAGTTTCCTTCTCCTTGCAAGGGAGACGAGTGTGCAAAGTTTAAAACTGCTTCTCTCTGGAGAAGCCGATCAAGAGCCAGAAAAATTCATCACGAATTGCCTGGGCAGGAAGTGCAATATGGAATGTGATTCAGTATCAGCCTCCTTGAGATGTTTATGCTGGGTTGATTCAATTCTTTGATAGTTTAATTTCAGTAATTCCCTTACTTTCGGCTATTGGACTAACATGCATTAGGGGTGATGTTTTAATTATGCTGCAGCATAGGAAGTATTGAGTTTATGTTAAAACTTTTCAGTTTTCTCCTAGCTTCACTATAACTAACCTCTTGTTGTTTTTTTCATATAAGTCAATATGCCATCTCCTTCTTTAGCGCTACACTCAGTAGAGCCTGATTGCTGGAATCGTCGCATTTGAAATTATTGCTCATATATGTAATTGTATCATGGGCCTCAGCACATTTACAGCAAATAAATTTATTAGTATCTTTGCCATACATCTGAGTTTTTGGCATCTATTACAATGCATGGCTTCTGGATGTAAGGTTCTTACTTGGACACGTTGGTCTCCAACATTGACGTACTCAGGGATTTTTTCACTGTGTTGCTTTTGGATGTAAGGTTCTTGCTTGGACACGTTCGTGTCCAACACTGACCTACTCAGGAATTTTATTCAAAGTAAAAGTAAAAATCCAGTTTTGGTTTGCATATTCCTGTCCTTTTTGGTCATACAGTTAATGTCTTGGTCCTTCATACTCTCGAGAATTTTGCTTTCTATCATCCTCAAATCCTTTATAGGTATTTGGACCGACAGGAATAGTTACTTTAACTCTGAATCTGGGAGTTATTTTGTGCTTTTACAAAGAAGCTGCTTCTATCTCGCAATTTTCTGACAAATTCAAAATCGCCGTCCACTTGAGCAACAAGGACCATTTTGATGATAAAGGGGTTCACGTTCAAAAGTGACCGATTTTCTTTCACTCACTCAACATTCATGGACCTTGCATTCTCGGTGGGTATTTTGAAAAAAGATCTGGGTCTGGCCGAGGCAGCATCCTTGATTTTAGAAATAAATTGAACCCTTAGCCAAAAACTGTTGTCATTAAGGAACCAAAAATTCTTAACCTTTGGTATCAACTTAACAGCAATAGTTGCACCGGTGTAGTTTTTTTCGTCCTCTACCCCCCCCCCCCCTCCTTGGTTGCATTCTTCAGTGCCAAAGTGGGATCGAGTTATGTGGTAAGAAACTTCTTACTGCTACTAAACTTGCCTAGGAGAAGGACGGTAATTCGATGCCCCCCCCCCCCCCCCCCATGCGAATACAGGAATCCTCAAGGAAGCTCCGAATAGGCTCAGG
>NW_023643898.1:0-15000 GCF_015228065.2 Penaeus monodon | reverse complement strand
ATTTTAATATATATAATATACACACACATATTTCATATCATCATCAAGGGCTAACGCCGACGGGGGCGCATGGCCGCATCCCTTCTTCGCTTCCAACATGAGGATCCCTCGTGGCGAGTCTCCAGGCAGACCCTCGGCCATCTCTAATTCCTCCGACAGGTCTCGTCGAGCTGCCTAAGCCATGACCTCCTGGGTCGTCCCACAAGCATCCTCCACCCAGGGTTTCTCGCAAAGAAGTCAACCTAATGGGCAGGGTCATCCACGGGGAAGCGAGTTAGGTGCCCATATGCCTGAGTTGGCGATCCCGGATTATGCAAGTAACAGGTTCAGGTGTAACCATCGGTTGGACACATGGTCCTGCCAACTGTACCCTGATCCGGCGAAGGGACTTGTTACAAAAGGCATCAAGAAGGGCTCCATGACACTGGATAGCGTCCAGGTTTCGCTTCCATAGAGCAAAAAATGGCAGTATCAAGGCCTTGAGACACGTAAACTTGGTCCTTCTGCATAGGTTTCTGACATCTCCAAATCCAATGATCTGCGTGGAAAAATTTCCCCCGAGTCTCAGGATCCAGCAACCCACGACCAAACTCACGACGGCGTTCACAATTACTCGAAGCACTGGTTTTTTGGTCTTTTGGGTGGCCCTTTAACCGGGAGTAAACCCCGACTGTTTCCGCCCCTCTGATGCCTAAATGGTGGTTGCGGCCCATTTCAAAAGATATAGCAAAAACTTTGCAGGGTAGGCTGAGCAGGGGTAATGCCACGGTAGTTGCTACAATCCCTTTCCCCTTCCAGGAGGAAAACCCCTCAGCGGGTCAGGGGGAATGGTACCGTTTTGCCAGAGGGCCCAGTGGGGACTGTATCCCAGGCCCCCAAACCATAGATTCACCCCCACCCCTTAGAATTTTAGCAGATAAAATCACATATCCCCTGAGCTTTCCCACTTTTCATTTGGAAATCGCCATCCTACCCCCAAAATTTGGGGGTTTGGGAAAGGTTCCTTTTTATGATGAGTCCCACAAGTATTTTTGAAAAACCCCTTGCTCCAACAAACTTTGGAGGGCCTACCTGGTACAACTTTTTAAAAAATACTAAAGCCCAACACTCACGACCCGTTTGTTTCGGACTGCAGTCACTGTGGGGAGGGCTTAGACTTAAAAGCTTTCTGGGGCTTGATGGGTAGGCGAAGGCCCTTTACCAAAAAGGGCCCTTCAACCTCATCATCAAGTTTCCCCTGACGAACTATTTCCTTGCCCCTTCTCAGCATTGTCCGGCTCTACCCCCATGGAGCGATGCAAGATTTGGGGTTCCCATCAGCCGAAACCATGTTCACGCACCTTCAGGGGCCCAAATGGAACCTGGGCTGCTTAAAAGATCTCCCACAGACCCTTTTGGGGGCCCGGGGTCGGTTTAAATTTTTCTGTGATCGGTCAAAAGACGCCAAATGGTGAACCCACGGGCATATATATATTTATTTTATATAAAATATTTTATAAAATATATATTATATATATTATAATAATATTATTTTTAAAAAAATATGTTATATCAGATCTTTATTTTTTTTTAGATATCCTTAGGTTCGACCGCTCCCCTGTATAACCCGGAATATATAAAATCGAGTATGGTTTTAGGAAAGATTGGGTTTAAAGAAAAATTTTATAAACCCTTTTAAACCCTTTTAAATTTTTTCCCTCACATATCTATTAAACCATACATTTAAAAAAAAAAAAAATTTTCAGTTAACATTGCCTTTACGTTTTTCCCTTTTTTTTTTTTCACTTTACAGTCACGTACTAGTCCACTTCACTACACTTTACTTCTTCACTTCCTTATTTGCTCTTATCCGATCTTCTACGCGACCGTTGACTTCAATGTCCCAGCCACTGATATGATGTTGCACGGCACCAACTCATGTGTCTGCCACACATTCACCGCCTTTAGGGAAGGATATCGCAATATTAACTTTTGTATTATATTAACAAAATACTTATCGTGAAGCGTGTAATGCATCAAGTCCGCATTATCTTTATAAAAGAATTACTGCAATCCACAAAACAATAAATTATTCACCTTTAGGGGTAGTCAGTTTACAGATGACAGGAAATGTTGCTATTGCTGCTATTGCTACTGTGACCTCTCACAAACGCCACCAGTTCAGCTATCCAGGTCCTTTTTCCTTTCAACCTCCTCGTCACCTCTTACGCGCGCTCATCACACCTCGTACATACATACGCACACACATACAAACAACCACAAGCAGGTCGTCAATGCTTAAAGGTGTGGTTGTGTGCTTGACAAATACCCCCTTGATCATTTAAGAAATTGTTAATTTCTTTAAATTCCTACTTGACACAAACACAGCTTATGCTCTTAAAATTTACATCCATCTTAAAGTCTGCTCAAACAATCTGCACCTACGTTCTCGCGACCCGAAATGTTCTTTACGGTGTAAGTGAATTGTTGCATGTACATAGACCATCGCATCAACCTTCCATTTAAATGATTCGCCGTGTTTAGATATTTCAGAGGCTGATGATCCGATTCTATCACGAAAGCTTTACCGTACAAATACTGATAAAATTTACTTACGGCCCATACTACCGCTAAACACTCTTTCTCGATTACCGAATAATTTCTCTCGGCTCGCTTTAATTTCTTACTTGCGTAAAGTACCGGCCAACGCTTCCCATCCTTATATTGCATGAGCACCGCACCTAATCCCACTTCTGAAGCGTCAACTTGCAACACAAAGTCCTTAGACATGTCAGGGAGTTTAAGAATAGGACGAGTGCTTAATGCCTCTTTCAGCTTTTCAAACGCATCTTGGTGACAAATTTCCCATCTTACGTTATTAGGCTGAGATTTTTTAATTAGTTCATAAAGAGGCGCGGCAATTGTGGCATAGTCTGGTATATATTGTCGGTAATACCCTGTCAAACCAAGAAAAGATCTGATTTGCTTTTTAGTTCTCGGAATAGCCATATCCATTATCTTGTTTACCTTATTCGCGGTTGTTTGCGTCACTCCACCCCCACATCGCTTCCTAAGTACTCTATAGTGAAATACCCAATCTCAGTTTTCGACGGGCGAGCAGTGAGCGATGCATTTGCCAGAATGTTAAGAACTTTTATCAAAGTTTTAATGTGTTCCTCCCATCCTTTCGTGTGAATTAACAAATCATCGACGAACATCTCTACGTTAGCGGCATCGTTAAACAATTTCCTCATCATGCGGTTGAACGTCGCGCTTGCATTAACTAACCCGAAAGGTACAACTTTAACTGCATCAATCCTTTGCTCGTCTGGAATGCGGTGATAGGCTTACTTTGTTCATCTATGGGGATTTGCCAATACCCGCGGGAAAGATCGATCTTTGTGAAATATTTACTACCGCTAATACGAGTCATTATCAAATCCTGATCTGGCATGGGTTCCGAGTCAAATACTGTCAGTTTATTTATCTTGCGACTGTCTAAACAAAGCGATCACTCCCATCCTTTTTCTTTACTGCAATTAGCGGGTTCGAGTAAGGCGAGGTTGAAGGCTCTATTACGCCTAGCTCGAGCATCCGACTTACTTCAGCGTCGATATTCCGTTGCAGTGCATAAGGAATAGGATATTGTTTAGTATTTACAGGTCTATTACTAGTCAAATTAATTGTGTGCGCAATGACATCCGTTCTTCCCGGGACATCTGTGAATACCGCACTAAACTTCGACAACACGTTCGCCACATCGCGCTTCTGTTCCGCGCTCAATTCCTCATTTACTCTTACGTTACTCGCGTCTTCCTCCTGTACATAGCTTGGGACGGTAATTAATTCGCCACCCTCGTCGTGATCTTCGCTAACTACTGCCACACAAGCAAGGACTGAATCATCTTCATTCTCTTGTTCACTACTCTCATCAACGTTACTCTTACCACCGATTACGCCACGCATTACATCAACATCGCATGTTGCATTGCTGCGTTCCACATCTTTACTACGCTTACTGTCGCCTTCTCTGACGAACCGCTCATGATAACGCTTGATCATGTTGATATGGTACTTACGTTCTGTACCTTTACATCCAACCGTAGTTTCGTTGGCCTTCTTAACGACCTCGAATGGTCCTTGCCACTGCAAAAGGAGTTTATTATGACTAGTGGGAAGTAGGAGTAACACTTTATCTCCGACATTCACCTCCCTCTCGCGCGCATGCTTGTCATAATAGTACTGGTAACTATCTCCAGCTTTTTCCAATTCCTCCTGCGCTAATTTACACGTCTCTTGCAACCTTTCCCTCAGATTAATCACGTACTCGTATGTGGTCCGCGTGTCGTCCTCGATTGCCTCTCGATCGCCCTCCCACAGCTCGCGTAACAAGGCGAGTGGCCCGCGCACTGAATGGCCGTAGACAAGTTCAAACGGTGAAAACTTCGTGCTTGCTTGCGGAACTTCGCGATACGAAAATAGAAGCGGATCTATAAATCGTGGCCACATTTTCGGTTGCTCTTGGCACATACGCTTCAACATCTTTTTTAAAACGCCATTGAACCTTTCAACCAGACCATTACTCATCGCATGGTACGGTGTGGTTGTTAGACTCCTTATAGACAGCAAACGATTAAATTCCTTCATCATATCTGATGTAAACTGGCTACCCCTGTCCGACATTACTTCTTTCGGGATACCAACACGACTGAAAACCGAAAGTAAAGCTTCTGCAACTGTGCACGTGTCAATATTTTTCAAAGCGATCGCTTCCGGGTAACGCGTCGCGTAATCAACAATTGTAAGAATATACCGCGATCCATCATTCGCCCGAGGCTCTATCGGACCTACTATATCCACGGCGACTCGTTGAAAAGGCTCCTGAATAAGCGGCACTCTCCCCATCTTGACTCTGCTGACACGTCCCTTGTCGACCGTGCGTTGACATACGTCACAGGACCTGCAATACCGTGCTATCTCTACGCACATTCCCGGCCAGAAAAAGTTGCTTTGAATCCGCGCTGTGGTCTTTTTTATCCCGAGATGCCCTCCCATGAGAGAGTCGTGGGCCAGCCCGATCACCGCGTCCCGAAACGACTCCGGCACCACCAACTGCTCAGTCACCTGCTGCGCCTTTGAACGCGCCGGTATAACGCGCCGCGCTTCACCACGAAACTGTGCGACTCACCCTCGGACTTACCACTGAATACTTTCTTAGACTCTGCATGCTCACGAATTTTATCAAGAGTTTTATCTTCCCTTTGCAGTTTACCTATGTCTTTGTTTCGTAGATTTTTTAAAACATCTCTTACTTTAAGTTTTGACTGACCTCGAACACACTTTTCTTCCTCTTTCTTCTGCAATCTTGTCGTCACCGCACTCACCTGCACATTCATTCCTCCATCAGTCGATCCTCAATCGCCCCGATCACCAACTCATATATAGGATCTGGCAGACAAGCAGCTAATGAATTACCAGTAAAGAACGGAGTATCGACATAGATAAAAGCCTCTGGATACTTAAACACCATATTATTGGCCATCCTTATGTCAACCATTCTACCCGTGAACTTGCTTCTAGGCACCAAACTATCTTTCACTAGCACTGTCGTACATCCAGGATCACGAAACACGTCAACTCTCACACCTTCCACTTTACCTCTTGCAATCATCAACTTATCACCATGATTAGCCATTGCCGCTTTTTCAACATTCGATTTGATTATCTTACAATCTTTGTACTTTGATCCTCCGAACCTGTTATAGCAATCCTTGGCAAGGTGATTACCTCGTCCACACACGAAACAAGCACGCGCTCCGCCTTTCATCCTTTCCTCGCCCCTATTCACTCCTGACGTAGAGCTGCTATTTGCACTCTCACTCCCATGACCTGTCGCGTTCCTCTCATGACCCTCTCTATCTTTCCTACCATAATTTACATGCGCTTCCATATACAATTCTGCAAATTTTATCATCTCATTAAATGTTTTAAAATCATGCTCCTTTAAGAATAGCACCATGCTTTTATCGCACGCATTCAAGAATTGTTCAGTGAGCATAAGATCAAATACATCAACATAGGTTTGTTCACAACCTGCAAGTTCGACCCATCTTGTTAAATTGTTCTTTAGTCTGTTGGCAAATTGCGAAGCGGTTTCATTTTTGTGGAATTTCGAATTACGGAATCTTAGCCTATAGCCCTCGGCCGTGCATTGGAAACACCTGAGCAGCGCTTCTTTCACTCGCTCGAAGTCGCGCGCTTCCACTGGCGAGAGATGCTGGTACGTCTCGAGCGCTTTCCCTTGCAACAAGGAGGCTAAGCTGACCGCCCAAACGTCTCGGTCCCATCCGGCGCTTGTTGCTAGTCTTTCGAACCGGAGTATATACGCGTCTATACTGTCATTAGCCTCATTGAACACAGGCAGTTTCGGAAGTGCTGGTTTAAAAACATCAGCTTTTACTTCATACGTCTCACTCTCGTCACTTTGCACTCGTAATCTTAGTCTTTCTAGTTCAAGTTCTTTCATTCTAGTTTCCATTTCCAATTCCATTTTTTAGCTTCTTTTTCCCTTTTCGCCTTTCTTCCGCTCTAATTCGAACCTTTCAGTCTTTGTTTTTGGGCTTTTCTTTTTCGAATTTTTGAAGTTTTCCCCCTTTTTTTTAAAACCCTATTTTCTTTCCGAATTCTCAATTACTTAGCGAAGTCATAATTAAAAAACTTTAATTATAAAAACCCAATACGTCATCAACCAAACGAATATATATATTAGAAGGGTCCCTGTTCGGGGCCAATTTAAGGATATGTTTATCAATCTTTTTTTTAAAAAAGTACCCTTAGGTTCTGACCGCTCTCTTTAAACACAGGAATATATAAAACGATAGGTTGAGACGATTGGGATTCAAAGAAAAATTTATAAACCTTTAACCATTTTTTTTTTTCCGTGGCTAGGGTTTTAAACCCATACATAAAAAATAAAAAATCCATTTTCTACCGACCGTGACTTCAATTCCCAGCCACGATATGTGTTGCAAGGCCCAATTCATGTGTCTGCCCCCCACATTCCCGCCTTTAGGGAAGGATATCGCAATTTTAAAACCTTTTTGCATTATATTAAAAAAAATAACTTATCGTGAAGCGTGTAATGCATAAAGTCGCTTTAAAATCTTTAAAAAAAGAAATATTACTGCAATCCCAAACAAAAACATTATTCCCTTTAGGGGTAGTCATTTACAGATACAAAATATGTGCTTTGCTACTGTGACCTCTCACAAACACCCCCAGTTCAGCTACCCAGGTCCTTTTTTTCCCTTTTAACCTCCTCGTCACCTCTTACGCGCGCTCTCACCCCTCTACATACATACCACACACTCAAAAAAACCACAAGCGGGCGTCATGCTTTTAAAAGGGTGGTTGTGGGGTGGCATATATTATATATATATATAAATATTTATATATATATATATATATATATATTAAAATATAAAAAAAATTATATTGTGTGTGTGGTGTGTTGTGGTTTTGTGTGTGTGGGTGTTGTGTGTGTGTTTGTTGTGTGTGTGTGTGTTGTGTGTGTGTTTTGTGTGTGTGTGGGGGTTGTATGGGTATATATACATATATAATATATATATATATATATATATTATATATATTATATATATAAAAAATATGTATACATATATATAATATATATATATATATATTAATATTATATATATGTTTCATATATATAAATATATATATATAAAATTTTTAAATATATAATTGTTGTGGTGTGTGGGTGTGTGTGCGTGTGGTTTTATACATATAAAAATTATATCAAAAAATATACGTGTATATATATTTATTAATATTTATTATATATAAAATATATATATATATATATATATATATATATATACTAATTTTGTGTATATTTATATTTATTGTAAAAACCATATATATATTATATATATATATATATATATTATATATTATATATTGTGGGGTGTGGGGTGTGTGTGTGTGGGGTTTTTGTGTGTGTTGTGTGTGTGTGTGTGTGTGTGGGGGTTTGTGTTGTGTGTGTTGTTTTATACATATAAATTATTATCCCAAATATATAGTATTATAATAAATTTTATAATTAATATTTATAATAAAATTACATAATAAACACTATAAGAAAGTGTATAAAAATTAAATTTTATATATTATATATAAAATTATATATATTATATATATTTTAAATATAATTATAACATTTACGTATATAGGGTTTTGTAGTATATATATATTAGTGTGTAGGTTGGTTGGTGTGTGTGTGTGTGGGGTGTGTTGTGTGTGTGTGGTTGTTGTGGGTGTGTGTGTGTGGTGTTTTGTAGTGTATGTGTATGTTGTGTGTATGTCCTTTTTTTAAAACGGTTGTGTTTTTTCCTTTGTTTTTATAATTGATTTTTTTTCATATATTTAAAATACTTCCCTTATAGGATATAAAGAGCAAGCAGCTACTTTCCCCTTCGCTCTTTTTGACCCTTTTGCGTTTTATTTTTCCCTATCGTTTTTTTCGTCTCTATCTCTCAGAATCATAAAGGCATACTACGCTGTGTCATCTTGAACGTGTGGTCTAAAGTCACTCCAGGTCTGTCGGAGGACGATGACCTGCCCCCTACGCCTCGCCCACTCCAGCCAGGTCACGCCCTTCAGTCTCGGCCTGTTCGGGGACGTTTCCCCCCTCCGTCGGGGAATTTCCCTCTTCTCGTCCTTCAGCGTCTGGAGCGCCCTCGTCCTCGCCTACTTCGGCCCCCGAGGCGACACAAAACCCCGATGGAGCGCGTCCTCCGACCACCCCCAAGGAGGACACTCTCGCCCTTATAGACTCTGGGGCAGTGTATTACTGGGGGAAAATGGAATACACTGTAAGTGTACTAATAATGAGAAATGTACTAAATGTCAACACTCAAGGGCTCATATCACTGAAAAAATGAAAAACTTCCTCTATAACTGATACTCTAGACAAAATTGACCATACATTTTTTTGTAGACTCCTTTTGGCGGATACAGAAGAAAAAGAGAATTTTTTTCTAGCGATTTCCCGATGGTTTTCTGTATCATGTAGTTTCCTCTTTCGAGGATACTACATTCCACGAAAAATTTAAGGTCACTGTTTAAAAGCGTCTGTAAACACAAACCATAATGATAAAAAAGGAAACCGCCACAATAAAAATTTCACTTCTTACTGCAAATTTTTTTTTTTTTCAGCTCTGATAGGCCCGTTTATCCTAACGGGGTCCCCCATTACAAATTTTAAAAAAAGGGGGAAAAAACATACTACATAACATACCTCTCGTCGCATTTTTGCTTCGTCGGCTAAGTCAAAAACCCCACAAAAGACTCAGGAAAGAAAACTAAACCCCTTCAATCGACATTAATTCCCTTTTTCTGCTCCAATGTCCCCCCTTTTTTCCCCCCCCCAAACAGCCCGACTCGCCGCCCAACAAACAACCACCCCCGTCAACGCTTCAAAAGCGGGGAAGATACCACGCCTCGTGCCCCGGTGAGGACTTTTTGCTCGCGTGGCCTTCGTCAGCGCCGTCCTTTTTTCTAGGGCTTTTGGGAAACCAGGTTTGCAGCCCATAAAAAGCGGCAGGAAAAATTTACTTGTCCCCAGAGCACCATGCTTTCGTCGACATGATGGGACAAACTGGAATTTTCGTTTTCGGGAATGTATAACTGTCTGTTTTTGAATCCAAATGATTAAATACATAAGGGACTTGGAAATATAGTTTAGATACTTTTTTTGTTGTATAGATTTTGCACTGAATACCGCGGCTATAAATCATTACCTTTTATTTATTAATGCATGAATTCATTCAATTACCCATGATCAGTGCTTATATACACACATGTATATAATTATATACAATAAAAAAAAAAATGATTTATACAGTTTTTAGTTTTCCCAAATTAATCCAATTTTAAAATTTTGATAATAAGCTTACTGTTATTTATTAATACTTTCATTTCATGACTCAGATTTTATCATCCATTAGTTTTTTTGACGGTCGTTGCTTACTCATCTCTTATCTGTCACTCCTTTCAGCGTCTCGAAAGGGGCTGGACCCGATGGTGGAGCTGCCGTACCGCGGGGGCGCCCCGGTCGTGTTTTTGTGCTCCTCCCGCGGGACAGACGGACCGGAGACGAGCTCGACCGGTGCTCCAGCGCCCCACCCCCGCCGCCCCGCCCCCGCCGCGGGAACTTGATCCCAGTAAAGTTCAGTGAAGTTCCCCAAAGTTGAAGCTTGAGGTATCTTGAAAAGAAATCATAGGGTGGGGTGGTTTCAAACATTGTACGGGAATACCATACACACGTATGGATAGAAATATATGTTTTATATGTGTATGTTTTATTATATATAATAAATATATATATATTATAATATATATATTATTTTTATAAAAAAAAAGAGAGAAGAGGAGAGAGAGAAGGGAGGGGAAGAGGGGAGAGAGGGGGAGAGAAAGAGAGAGAAAGAGAGAAAAGGAGAGAAGAGAGAGAGAGAGAGAGGAGGAAGAGAAGGGGAGAGAGAGAAGAGGGGGAGAAAAAAGGGAAGAAGAGAGAGAAAGAGGAGAAGAGAGAAGAGAGGAGAGAGAAAAGGGGGAAAAAGAGGAGAGAGAGAGAGGGAGAGAAAGGAGAGAGAGAGAGTAAAGGGGGCGAAATAGAAATAGATGTTTTTATACATGCACAGAAACGTAACGTATAAAAAGGGGTTGTGTGAAAAAACATGATGTGTATACCCCGATACAAAACATTCGCCCTGTTAAAACAGAAACGAAACAAAATTCAAAACCCAGACCAAACAAGGGCTCAGATGACCGAAAAACCACAAGCCCAATGAAAAAAAAAAGTTTTTCTTCCTCTAGGACTAACTCGCCTGGGCCTCCGCGACCTCTTTCCCCGCGGCAGCCCTGACGGCTTCCCCCCATAGGGGGCCTGATGATCACTCAGGGGTGCACAAGGCAGTGATCGAAGGGGACGAGGAAAGGCACCGAAGCAGCAGCAGCAGGGCCTTTTTGGGCAAGCAAAGTGGAGTTCCTTCAGGAAAACCCCCCTTTATCTTCTTCATTCACGACGTGTAATAAAAACAGCACCCTTTTCTCGGAGTCTTAGAAACCCAAAGGGAGATGCTGCCGGATACCCCTGTGCATATGAAGGTTTGCTTTACCAAAGGGGTAATGTCTTAAAAATTATAAGTAGGGTGTCCGTGGTTTGTTCTTGTTTAATATGAAAATGAAGGGTTGGTAAAATTGCTATCGGAGTAATGGGCCAGGACGCGTTTTTTTTTCCCTCTGTTAAAATCCTAAAAAATTTTTAACGTCATAAGCCTTCATACCACTCATTGAAAAGACCCCCTTTGTTATTTATTCCCTTTTTTTCCTCTTTTTTTTTTTTTCTTTTTCGCCCAAAAAAGTCTCCGTGTCCTAAATCTTCCCCCTTGGCTCTTTCTTTGTGTCTTATTGCAGATTCGCTCGTAAAGACTGTTTGTGCCAAGCGTATCTTTTTGCATGTTCAAAAATTGGTTTTTTATTGATATTATTGTCATTTAGCTTTTTACTTTTGCATTAGGAAAAATGATTTGGCAGCCCGGAAAATTGTTGTAATATAGTTTTTCAGAACCAAAACCCTCTTATGGCATCTTTTGAGTTTTTCCGTGTGTAAAAAAAAAAATAGTTTGTGAATGCCTTATTCCCGAAAGGGGCAAGAAGTATAACTCCTGTGTTAGCAGAATGAAAAATTATCTTAACCTTGAAAAAAAATGCAGCAAGTTTTTTTTCATGAAAGAAAATTGAACGA
The DNA here is from genome assembly GCF_015228065.2 of Penaeus monodon. Classification (NCBI taxonomy): domain Eukaryota; kingdom Metazoa; phylum Arthropoda; class Malacostraca; order Decapoda; family Penaeidae; genus Penaeus; species Penaeus monodon. The sequence goes on along the minus strand of NW_023643898.1, from coordinate 3,197 downwards.
TAAAATATATGTGATATACATACATAAAACATACATGAAATGAAAAGAAAATGTTTCACACACACACACACACACACACACACACACACACACACACACACACACACACACACACACACACACACACACAAAACACCACACACACACGCACCCCAAAAACACCACACTCGGACAGTGGCGCTCAAGGGATACATTCACTACGCGGATTTGAAAATTTCGTGTTTCGAACACTTTAACTGTATTTTTCAGTGCTATTTTTTAAGTTTTATAGCATATTTTCCATTATTAGATAAGCTTACCATCAAGAAAATTAGCTTTCTCTTCTCCATTTAACATCCATATTTAACTCAAAAAATTTAAAATATAAGCAAAAGTGCTCACTTTGCACTCTGTTAACATAAAATTCAAATTTTCAGATCCAAAATGGAAAAAAAAAATTACTTCCATTTTTTTATGCTTCGTTTCATTATCGTGTCGTAAAAAAGGTATTTTTGGAAATGACGCCCCCAACACCTTTTTAAAGAAACTGAATTACAAGCCTAGAACGCATCATTCTTCAAAATTTTCTTCTATACATTTCTTCGCAAATAGATAAAAACGGTAAGGTGTAAAACCAGGGAAACGCAGCAACCTTTTGCCCCCAGCACCGCGACAAAATGACGAAAGTCGTTGAAAGCGGGAAAATCGGGCGTATTTTTAGCGTATGAATAAGCGAGGGAAAATCAAAAGAGCCAACTAAATTTGCGCTGGGAAAGTGGGGGCCCCAAAACAGTGACGTCCCGCACAATTGAACCCAAACAGATATGAAATAAAACTCAGTGAAAAAAGCTGGGCTTAGAAGAAGGGTTGGAATCAAATCAGGGCCCTCATGGCTAATAATATTTGATTTCATTCAAAAAATGAAATTAGAGCGATTTTTTTATCCGCGAAATCACGGTGTACTGCCTGGGAATCTGTGCCCCAACTGTAACATACCGTGTCATTACAGAAAAACAGGAACCTGTCCATCACCATTCGTCGAGGCCGCGAAAAAAAACCCTCCCTGCCCCATAGGGACGCGGAGAGCGATCACGATTCCTGCCGATAACGACCTGGAAGACCCCGAATAAAAGCTTTAGGAAGGTGTGTGTGAAAATTACTGGGGCGGGGCCTCCTCTTTGCCGGAACATATGAGGTGAAGATTTTTGTGGACCAGGGGGGGGATGGGGGCGATAGCCGTCCACTACCCTAAAAGGGGCTTTAGAGCGCGAAGCCCCATATCACCCGAAAACAAGTCAGTATCTTTTTCCTTGTCTGGGCTCTATCCTGGGGGAACATATGAGGTGAATTTTTTGTAGACCAGGGGGGGGGTGGGGGGGGCTCCCTCGCCTAAAGAGGTTTAACGGGGCGAAGCCCCCTAAAAACCGGGAAGCGAGGGGGGTATATACCGATATTTCTCGACCCCCCCCCAATTCTCCGATATGTATCATCCCCCTTTTCCCACCAATCGGGACCGATTCGTAGTTGTACTTCTTTTTGCGAAGGAAATGATGCTGGGTTTGTTCAAAAAAACGAAAAAAAATATTTTGCTCTTTGGGAAAATCGGTGTTAGGCGTCTTTTCCAAAAATTTAGCTATGTAAACAATGTACGCGTCGTATTAATTAAAAGGGTTAGCTGCATGAAGAATACAAAATTCACAACAGCCGTGTCGCTGAAATTGGGGCCTTCGTAGCTATGTAATTTCCAGCCGGCGTGTAAGACATTTTCCCCAAACGAATAACATAAAAACGATATTGAAATTAAAGTATCACAGAAAATGAGGTTGAGGGCTGACTAAATTTAAATATAAATACATAAAATATCATCTAATAACTTACTGCATGATAACTCAAATAAATCAATGTATTGATTTTCCGGGGTCGACTTTTTAAGACGAGAACCATTAAAAATAAGTAAGAGAAGAAGTTAAAAACAGTTAAATTTACTTCAAGTCATTAAAATTGTGAAAACCAAAATAGAGGGATTCCGGCGCCCCACACACGCGCGCGCTAACGCGCACACACAACACACCCCACACACCACACAACACCACACACCCCCAAAACAAACAATCACAAAAACACACACACACGTATTGCCCACTCCTCTCTAGGGTCAAACCCACTATTTCCCTTTCTACGGGGAAAAATCTACTCGGGTTTTATTTGGGGAGCCACTTTTAAATTAAACGTAGGTGGAGCTCTCCTGTATCTTACCCCGAGTCATACTCTTGATGAACCCACACTATAAAATACAATAATCATAAGATGTTACTGATGACTAATTTCGCTTGAGGCTGAGAGAAGGGTAAAATCCAATTGAAATTTCTTTCTTGATATATTTAATTACAAAACTTAAAATTTTACAACTGAAAACCTTAATTGGGCACAGATGTCCCCCCTTTTCCACTAAGGTGGGTAGTTAACTGTCCTTTCCCTTTTTTCTTTTCCCTTTCCCGAATCCTTGTGTTTTATTTTAGGAATGATAAAAAAATAAAAAAATTCAATATAACTGATTTCTTGTAGGAACAAAACTACTTTTGACAACAAAAAAAAATGTTATATTCTGCCATTAATACGATCGAGTTGTTTTTTTTTTTGCATTTATTACTTTTGAAACCCCTGTTGCATAGATAGCAAAATTCTAATAAAATTTCAATAACCACTCCTTTTTTTCCCCAATAATAAGAGAAAACATCTGATGGTTTCCCAATGCCACCTGTCAGGCACTACATGAAGATATTCTATTTACCCTGGTTTTCCAATTTGTATTTTTAACTTATTATTGATATTAGTACAGCTGAACCCTTCTTTCTTACTTCTTGTATTTAAAAAAATTTACTAACCTCTTTCGCCATCTACCAGGGACTTGTTTCTGTTCTCTCTCTCTCTCGGGTTATGGTTATAATATCAGGTTTTTAAAACTGTATATTCTTTAAAATTTTTTTCTTTCTCAGATCACATATAAATTCAAGCGTATGGTTTTTCCCTTAATCCCTACATGCATAATACCGGAACTCAAAGGAATCTCTTTAGAAATAAAATTTAAAACATATTGGTTTTTTATTAAAATTTATTTGGAATTTAATAAACAAGCAAAAGTGAAAAAAACTGTGTCCCTCTAATCAAAAGAATGCATTTTGGGGGAAACAAGGAAAAAAAAATTTTTAAAAAATTTT
>NW_023643897.1:0-8953 GCF_015228065.2 Penaeus monodon | reverse complement strand
GTTTTCCCGAGAAAAAGGGAGCTTGGTTTGTCAACCTCCCCCAGTTCCACCTTGAAAACAGATGGAAAGGGAGGAGAGGGGGTTCAGCTGCAACAGGAAATGCGAGAACCCAGGGGCAGGGTCCAAGAAGGCCAGAGGAAAAAAAGACCGAGCCCCCCGTCGAACATACTCCAACCAGAAACCGACGGTTCCCGAAGGGAGATGGAAGGGAGAAGCCCCAGACTCCGAAAAATTGCCATGAACAGGTTTTTTTGCCAGGAACTGGAAGGGAGGGGGAAGAGCCATGAACAACAACCCGAAAATTTGAACAAGAAGAAGCGACCTTACAAAAGGAAAGGAAATTAGACTCCACATACAGACCGAAATCATCTGGAGGGAAGGAAGGACTTGGTGGGGGTAAGAGGGAGAACGAGGGATCCTCTGCGAAGAGTCCCTCCCTCTGAAGGAAAAGCGAGGACATCATCAAGCAGGACCTTGGTGGAAACAAGGAAGTCCAACATCCCCAAGCCTCATCATGATCCCCAAAGGTGAATACTCCCCCACAAGACGCGGGGAGATTGAAGGTTCCTGAGCCGTTTTTTGGAAAAAAAAAAGGTGAGCAGGAAAGAAGGAAAGATACCAAGGGCCCGGTATTGTGAGTTTTTTAGAAAAAGCCCCATTAGAAAATTGAGGGCACAGGCAAATACCTTTTCTACCACCACGATTTTCTCCTCCTAAAAGAGACCTCCCCTCACCTGGCCCGTCCCCCTCAGCCTGCCCTACACTGAAGAGAATAATTACTTTCTCCATCGCTTCCTCCTTTCACCCCTCTCAACTGCAGGCTGATCTTTTCGCCAGGTGAAACACTCTCCGCCTTCCGCAACCTGGTCCAATCAGAATGGACCCTGGTCAGTGGCGCGCGGTTTGTCCTTTTTCCCTTCTGCTATGATGTTCCCCCACGCCCCCGCAAGACCTGGTGGGAAATCCCTCCCCTAATAAAAGGCCTTGCTTTGCCCTAATTTCAACTTGAACACAAGCAGCTTTTTTCTCCTGCCTGGATAGTCTTCCTTTTGGCTCTCCCCCATCCTCCCCGCTTTAACCCTTTAAATGCCTGGCCAACCCAGCGCCAAAAATAGTCCCTCCCGATCCCTTGCAAACATGAACGTGGAACCTCCTCCTGCTTCCCATTCGTCCTGTCCTCAACCTACCCCCGTGTTTAACCGCGTTTTGCCTCCTCCTCTCTCTCCTCTTTTTATACCCCTTCCTCTTACTTTTTTCCTCTTCAGACTTGAAGATGGAATTCCAGGGTGGATTTTTTTCGAAAATGTAGTCTCCATTTTTCCAGTAAAAAATATTTTTTTGGGTATTTTATGGGTGTTTTTTTTCCCCATAGTTTTTTTTTCAGCAACGGAAAGAAGTGGTTTTTTTTTCCCATTCATACACATATATCTTGTTAATGTGTGCGTATGAAATTTGTTTTTAATTGCGTTTTGTGGTGATTGAACAATATATATAATGTAATATATTTTTTTTTATTATACAAAATTTGAATTATCTGTGCCATTTTGGGTGTTTTTTTTGCCATTGTAATTTTTTTCGTGTTAGCCAAAAGAAAAGAAAAAAAAAATTATTTTTTTTTTTTTTCCTTTTTTTTTTGGGGGGGAGAAAGGGAAAAAAAAAAAATTTTTTTTTAAAATTTTTTTTGAAATTTTTTTCCCCCTTTTTTTCCCAAACTTTTTTTTTTCCCCCCCTTTTTTTTTTTTTAAAAAAAAAAAATTTTTTTGGGGAGGATAAAAAGGGGTTTTTTAATTTTTTTTTTTCCCCCTTTTTTTTTAAAAAAAAATTTTTTTTAAAAACCCCCTTTTTTTTGGGGGGAAAAAATTTTTTTTTTTTTTGGGGGGTTTTTAGTTTTTTTTTAAAAAAAAGGGGGGTAAAAAAAAATTTTTTTTTTTAAACCCTCTTTTTTTTCCTTTTTTTTTTTTTAAAAATAAAAAAAAGGGGGGGGAAAAAAAAAAAATTTTTTAAAAAAAAAAAAAGGGGGTTTTTTTTTTTTTTTGGGGGGCCCCTTTTTTTTTTTTTTTTTAAAAAAAATTTTTCTGGGTTTTTTTTTTTGGGGGGGGGTTTTTTTTTTTTTTTTTCCCCCGGTTTTTGGTTTTAAAATTTTTTGGGGGGGCCCCCCTTTTTTTGGGGTTTTTTTTTTTGGGGGGGGGGGGGAAAAAGGGGGGTTTTTTGTAAATTGGGGTTTTAAAAAAAAAATTTTTTTTTTTCCCTTTGGGGGGGTTTTTGGTTTGTTTTTGTTTTTTTTTGTGTTTTTTTTTTTTTTTTTTTCCTTGGTTGGTTTTTTTTTTCTGGGTGTTTTTGGGGGCGTTTTTTTTTTTTTGGGGGGGACCCCGGGAAATTTTTTTGGGGTCCCCCTTTTTTTTTTTTCTTTTTTTTTTTGGTTTTTTTTAAAATTTTTTTTCCCCCGGGGGTTTTTCTTTTTGGGTCCGTTTTTTTTATTTTTTTTTTCCCCTTTGGGGGGGTTTTTTTAAAAAAATTTTTTTTTTTTTTTAAAAAAATTTTTTTTCCTTTTTTTGTTTTTTTTTTTTTTTTTTTGGGTTTTTTTTTTTTTAAAATTTTTTTTTTTTTTTTTTTGGGTTTTTTTTAGGGCCCCCCCGGGAAAATTTTTGGGCCCCCGGGGGGGTTTTTTTGGTGGGTTTTGGGGTTTTTTTTTTTTTTTTTTTTTTTTTTTTGGGGGGGGAAAATTTTTTTTTTCCCCTTTTCCCTTTTTTTTTTCCCCTTTTTTGGGGGGTTTTTTTGGGAATTTTCCCCTTTTGGGGGGGCCCCAAAAAAGGGGGGGGGGGGCCCCTTTTTTGGGGGGCCCCACCCGGTTTTTTTTTTAAGGAAAGGGGGCCCCCCCGGGGCCTGCCCCTTTTCCCCCGAAAAACCCCTTTTCCCCGTTTTTTTTTTTTTTTTTTGCCCCCCCAAAAAAAATTTTTTGGGGCCCCCCCCCCCGGGAGAAAACCCCCCGGGGAAAAGGAAAAAAAAAAAAAAAAAAAAAAAAAAAGGGGGGGGGAAAAAAAAAAAAAAAACCAAAAAAACCTTTTTTTGGGAAAAAGGGAAAAAAAAAAAAAAAAAAAAAAAATTTAAAAAAAAAAATTTTTGGGGGGGGTTTTTGGGGTTTTAAAAAAAAAAAAAGGGCCAAAAAAAAAAAAGGAAAAAAAATTTAAAATTTTTTTTTTTTTTTTTTTAAAAAAAAAAAAATTTTTAAAAAATTTTTTAAAAAAAATTTTTTTCCCCCCCAAAACCCCCCCCGCCCTTGCCCCCCCCCCCACCCGGGGCCCCCCAGGGGTTTTTCCCCCCCGGGGGGGGGAAAAAAAAGGGGTTTTTTTTTAAAAAAAAAAAAATTTTTTTTTTAAAAAATTTTGGGGGCCCCCCAAAAATTTTTGGGGAAAAATAAAAAAAAAAAGGCCTTTTTAAACCGGGGGGGAAAACCAAAAAAAAGGTTTGGGAAGGAAAAAATTTTTTTCCCCCAAAGTTCTGGTGATATTGCCTCGATTCCTGGTACTGGTGCGGTTTTTTGTTGGCTGATTCCGGACGGTTTTTTTGTTTGTGAGCCACTTCCCTGTTTGATAGTACTGTAATTGCCTGGCCTGAGCCTGCAGTTCTCTGCTTCCTGCCCTTGGAAAGCCTCGCCCCTGGGTGCTCCTTGAGGACAGTGGCCTGGAAACCCTTGTGCTGGGAGCCACCGAGTTAGTCGTTTCACGCGCCGAGAGAGCCGTCGGGGTCCATGACCGAGTACTGACCCACGACCACGTCACCTCGACCGTTTCCTCTTGGGCAGACTTCATGTCTCCGGTTTTTGATTTAACGCCGACCCTCGTAAGCCCCAAGCGTACTCCGGATTCTGCAGACATTAAAGTGATAAAAAAAAAGAAAAAAAGAAAAGAAAAAGGAAAAAAGAAAACCATACATATACTAACTGGCTTATGGAAAAAAAAAAGAGAAAAAAATAACATACTAATATAAAATTAACATAAAAAAAGCTGTGGGGAAAAAATAGTAAATTGGGATCATTGTATTCGGGACTTGGGCCAAGACTGTATTTCAAGGCCACCTCTTCAGAGCGTTCTTTTGAAGGCTTGGGAGAAGAGTTTCTGATGAAGGCTGGAATCCCTTGCTCCACCTCCACCGCCTCGTGAATCCAGCCATTTCTGGCGCCCCACTCTTAGGGCGCCGCGCCCAGACGCGCAGAAAATATCGTCAGGTGCCAGCTGGCAGACCAGGCTGAGTTAAGCATATCTCAATGTTTTAGAGAAAGTAATGGATTTTATACATGACGTCCCAGCAAAAATACCAAGGGAAAAGTGAAGAAGAAAAATGCCTTACTTCATGTTGAAATGCGAGAATGAGGAATAGCGTATTGGAAGTGAATACCTTATATATAGCCAAAGTGTTGAATCTCCCTACTCTTAGCCTGTCGCCTCAGGTATCATGCAAAGGTCTTCTCAAGTCTTCTGACTTAGGTTGACAGATGTGTGGTGCGAGTAACAAAGATCTCTCTGCGTATGGGATGCTGGTTTTGCAATAAAAGGATTTTCTCAGTGTGATATATATATATATATATATATATATATATATATATATATATATATATATATATATATATGAACATATACATATGATGTGTGTGAGTAACAAGATACTCTGCGTATGGGATGCTGGTTTTGCAATGAAAGGATTTTTCTCAGTGTGAATATATATTTATATAATTATATAATAATATTATATATATATATTATTATTATATATTTATATATATAATATATATATATATATATATATATATATATATATATATTATATATATATATATTTATATATGAAACATATGCATATGTATTGAAAAAAAAATATATTTTTTATATATCAGAGGGGATAGTATTACTAGGAATTGTGTATATGTGAATTTGCAAAATCTAAAGAATCTAAATCGATTTTTTCAGTTTGAAATATCATAAACAAATTTAATATGATAAGATATAACACCGAAGAATGTGTTGCTCCCGGAATAATGCGATTTATTATCTGGAACAGAATATAGGAAAGCATACATATGTATATATGTATGTATCATACATATATATGTGTGTGTGTGTGTGATAAAGAATCTTTGCAGTGAATAAAAAAGCAAAAAACGAGGGCTTGACTCTGAAGTTTGCCAACTAAGGTTTTTTCATCAAGTGGAGTTGGGGCGCTACCTGTTTATAAACAACCTTGATTAATATATTAAATGTATTAATATAAATTATTCTTCCTTTCCCTTTCTTTTTTTTTAACGGTAGGTTCATGTCTGAGGCCCGCCGTGGTCACAGCATGATACTTTAATTGGTAGTTTTCATTGTTTTTGATGCCCTTGGAGGGGAGTAACGTGGTAGGGTCCCCCCATTTTTTTCCCTTTCCACGGAGAGTGCCGGTTGTTACCTTTTTTTTTTTTTTTTTTAGGTAATCATTTTTCTCTATTTTTTATCCGGGCTTGGGACAGCAACTGAACTTGGGCTGGTTTTGGCCACCCAGGGGGCTAGGTAGGCAAATCGGGGTTTTGGGGAATTTCCTGCCCCAAGGAAACAAAACGCGCCGGGGCCCGGTGACCCGAACCCTCGAACTCAGATTGCCCGCCCCGTGACAGCGTTTTGATTTTTTTCGCCCCCGCTCAAAACCTTTTCGGCCACCGCGGCCTTTTAATATTATAATATATTATAATATATTTATATAATATATATAATATAATAAAAAAATATATATAAATAAAATTATATTATATTATTTAAAATATGTATGTATAATATATTTAAATAATATAAAATTATAATTAAAAATTATTTAATAAATCTTATTATTATAATATATATTAAAATTAATATATATAATATATATATATTTTTTCATATGTGGGTGTGGTTGTGGGTTGTGTTTTGGGGTGTTTTGTGTTTACATATACATGCATTTACATACAAACAATTAAATAAAAAAAAAAACAAATCATAAAACCCCACCACCCACCCACACCCCAATACATTATATACAAAATACACACACAACACCAACAACACCCCAAAACACCCCCAACACACACACCACCACACACACATTATTTTATAATATATATATATAAAATATATATATATATATTATAATTTTATATTATATATTATTAAAAACCCGCCACCCCAACACAACCACACACACAAAAACACAAAACACACACACACACCACCACATAATTTTTATATATATAATTTTATATTAATATATTATTTTTATTTTAATTATATATATATATTTTATAATTTATTGTGTGTGGTGTTGTTGGGGTTTGGTTGGGGTGTGTGTGGTGTGGGTGGTGGTGGGTGTTTTTGTTGGGTTGTGGGTGTGTGGGTGTGTGGTGTAATGTATAATATATGTTATATATATGTATAATATATAATATATATTATAAAATATTAAAATATATATAAAAGGGAAAGAAAAGAGAGGGGAGGAGAGAGGAGAGGAGAAGAGAGTTTATATTACCCCATATTGTTTTTTGTGTGGGGGAAGTATATGTTATTTTTTTTATTATATATATATATAAAATAATATATTTAAAATTATATTTATATATATATATATAAAATATGTGTATATATATTAAAATTTATAATATATAATATTATATAATATTAAAATATATATATTATAAAATATTTTACCATACTCAATATTTTTGTGTGGTGGGGTTGGGTTTTAATGTTTTTATTTTGTGTGTTGGTGTTTTTGTGTTTGTTTTATTATTATATATAATATATATATATAATATATTATATATTATATATATATTATAATATTAATATATTAAAATAAAATAAAATATATATAAAAGACCACACCCAACAACCACATACACCATAACCCCCACACACCACCACACACAAAATATGTGAGAAAAAATGTTATAGTTTATATATATATATAACATACACACACACATATGTAATGGGGTATATATATATATTAAATATTATATATTAAATATTATATATTATATATTAAATATATATATATATGTGTGTGTTTGGTGGTGTGTGGTGTTGTGTGTGTGTGGTGTGTGTATATATATATGTATTATACAATATATAAATAACAACACACCACACACACACACCACACACACACCACACACACCCCACAACACCAACCACACACACCACACACCACACCCAAACACATCATATATAATATATAATATATAATATATATATATATATATATATATTATTATTATATATATATATATGCCATATGTATATACATACACACACAACACCACCCCAACCACCCAACACCACACACACACACATGTCACACACACCACAAAAATATATGTATATGTTATAATATTATTATAATATAATATATATATGTATAATATATATATGTTAATATATAATATATTATATATATATATATAATATATATAATATATAGTTATATATATATATATTAATATATATATATATTATATATATTATATATTAATATATATAATATATATATTATATTATAATATGTAATTATATTATATTATAATTATTCTATATGATATTATTATTTGTATATATATATGTGTATATAATAATATATTAATAACATTACTCTATATATATTTATATATATATTATATATATATATTGTGGTGGTGGTGGGGGTGTGTGTGTGTGTGTGGTGTGTTGTGTGTGGTGTGGGGTTGTGTTTGTGTGTGTGGGGGTGTGTGTGTGGTGGGTGGTTGTGTTTGTGTGTTGTGGTGGTATGTGTATGTGTGTGTGTGGGGGTGTGTGGGTGTAAATATAGATAAGATAATTATTACATACATATATGTATGCATGTATATATATGTTATATACACATGTGCGTATATATGTGTAATGCATTATAAATAATATATATATATATATATATATATATATATATATATATATATTATATATATATATTATATATTATTAATATATATATATATATATTAATATATATTACATGTATGTATAATGTATAAATAATGTAATAATACTATACACATACATGGACGAAACCACACACCGAATATATAACGTAAAATGTAAAACTTAATTAACCGTCTTGATATCATGGGCGTTCGCTGTGCACGGCAGGTGCTGCACGTTTGCTAAATTAACGTTTATCTACTAAGGTAGATAGTAACCGTTTTTGTGTATATAAAAAATAAATTAGATAAGATATGGAAGACAAATTACTTCTTTTTTTCACGTTGTTTGTATGATATAGAATAACGAAACATTTTAAAAGCTGCAAAATACGCTTAAGCAATTGACATTTGGTAGCTCCCAGGTACTGATAAGTAGCTTATCGCGGCAATCAGATAACTGACATATTTAAAACAAAGACATGCTGTAATGACTTCAGTTCCGTAAAACCCTCGATTGTGAAAGTACTTGCTATATTCCAGCAAGCCTCTCCTCTCTTGTGAGTCTAAGCATAAAACTTTTCAATATTAGGATCAAAAGGTAAAAACACTAAATGAATAGTTTTTTTTTTTATATTTCACGATCTACTATGCTGAGTTTGTGCGTAAAGGTTTTTCACCTGTCCGGAGTGACTAACATGTCAGTTTTCCGCTGTCGCCTTAGCAACCATTAGATATGGCAAAAAACTGTTGGCAGTTAAGTTGTGAATTCTTCTGGTGCTAAGATCCTTTTTTATTTGGCTGGACGAAGCATTTAAATAGTGTTAAGCTATTTTAGGAAGGTTTTTTTAAAATATTGTATTTCAGAACGTTTATAGTGGGTGATGACTGAAATTTTTTTTTTGTGTGTGTATGTGAAAGAAATAGAGTAAATCGTTATTTTGATATTTTTTTTTCAAGAACTAAATTTGTTTGCAAACGAATAAGCCCAATTCTTTTTTTAAACCCTCCCCC
>NW_023643896.1:0-8954 GCF_015228065.2 Penaeus monodon | reverse complement strand
TCTCGCTTTCTTCAGAGGAGGCTCCCGCGAGGATCTCGTTCCTTCTGCCCACAGACGTCTTCCTCAACGATTCGTTGTGCGAGTCTAATCCTTTATTTGAGGTCGCTCGTCTCCGACGTTCGGGTCCAGTCTGGCAAACCGTCTCCAGTCTGGCAACCTGTCATGGAATTGTACGAGTCTGAGCTTCTCTCTTCTGTAAGGGTTACGACTGAGGGTTTGAATAAAATATGGCAGAGTTTTTTCTGGTTTATTCTAGGCTGGGGGAGCTTGAGGTGTTGACCGAGCGATGGACTTTATTCCCCCCTTCCTTTCCCCTTTCTCTTTTTCATCCCCTTCTGTCCACATCCTGATCGTTAACTCATATTTACCCTTTTCGCCATAATATTTTATATAATGCTATATGACTTGATGTCTAGCACATTCAATTTAATTCTTTTAACCATTACCCATTTTGGGAATTAAAAAAGTAATAATAATAATTTCATCACATTTTCGTATGCCTATCAAAATGTATGTTTATTTACCTAAAATTTTCTATATATCATACTGGCACACTGATATTCATATAACTTGCAAAAAATACTTATAACAATAAATTAATAATAAAAAAAACCTGCACTGCTTTCCCAAACGCGCTACAAGAACTAGCATTACTTTTCCGGTAAATGATACCGTAGCATTTGTACCCAGAGGTAAATGTAGGTACTTAAGGTCTTGGACAGATCTGGCATTTGTAGGTTTCTCCTGGTCCTAGTATTAGGAAACTAAAAGCTGGAAGCAGTATAATTCTAAGCTTCGGATAAAAATTACTTATGAATAGTGTTAAACGGTCGGATGCAGGTTACATTTGTAAGAGATTCAAGAGATGCTTCAAAACATTAAACATTTGGGTTTAATATTAGCATGCGGGTATACTTGGACAGAATAAGGGTAAAGGTTTTACCAGAAGTTAAAGGTGAGGACGAGAGGTGTCAATGTAGATGGGATAGTCACGTGATGACAGACTCAGCTGGAGCCTCTAACGCATTAAAGAAAATTGTTTATATGATGTTCTTCTATGATAACTCCCAGATAAGCCGACTTTTCTGTTTCTGTTCTGCATACAAAACCTTGACCTATTTCATTTTATTTTTTTGTATGACAATTATTTTTATTTGGTTTGTGAGACACCGAAACTTTTAATTTTAAAAACCAAATTTAATTAAGCTAAAAACAAGAAAGAGAAAAATACGAGATTCAGAAGTTGGGAAATGATAGGAATTATGGAGAAATGTTATGAGGGAGAATAAAAGAAAAAATCGATACTTTTAAGCAATGTCTATAGAAAACCCAAAAAAAGTAAATGATATGTGCTTCACGATCTAAATAGGACCAGCATAGTTTTTGGCACGATATTAAAAGAGAACAAAGCAGAAGTCTATTTGGCAAAGAGGACCGTCATTCCTTTTTTTGGGCCCGGGAAAAGCAATGTCTGGGTGTGAACTTTTACCAGAACTAGAGGCATAAAGGGATGCACCTTTGTTTTTTTTTCCCCGATATTTTGTGTTTTAAATGGGTGTTCTCATAATGAAGGTTCTCAAAGAGTGATATATATGTAATATCTATCTAATATCTATCTATCTGTCTATCTATCTATATATATATATGTACACACACACACGCACACGCACACCCACACGAACACGCACACGCACACACACACACACACGCACACACACACACACACACACACACACAACATACACACATATACACACACACACCCCACACGCTATCTTCTTCTTTTAACGGTAGGTTCATGTCTGAGCCGCCGTGGTCCCCAGCATGATACTTAATTGTTAGTTTTCATGTTGTGATGCTCTTGGAGTGAGGTACGTGATAGGGTCGGATGTGGATAATTCTATTTCGGTTACCAGTGACCACGTGGCTGTTTTCCACGTGGATCCAAAAGCCCCAAATATAACCTTTCGCCCCAGCGAGGGCGGAGGTCACATCTGATATTCACCCGTTTGACCGGGAGTTCGTGGAAGCACCCGACGCGGTAGGGTCAGCTCCGCCCCCCCTCTCCGGGCGAGCTGGCTGCGACTCGCATACCGCGATTACCCGTATAACTAGACATGTCTCGTGTTCTTATACTGTGTGTGCCAACTCTCAGATATAAAGAGTGAAAGCCCCAATACCAGTATCAATACCCCTGCAAGCCAATGTAATAGGGTTCTACCCCGTTATACACGCAACACACACACACACACACACACACACACACACACACCCCCACAACACCCCACACACACACCACATGCCACAAGAATATATTTTACACAAGGCTTGTATTTGTGCATAAAGTTTCAGTGCGTGATTGGTTGGGCAGTAATAAATTGGTACGTTCGGCTTGACTCTTATTTGTACAAAGAGTACAACACAGGATGGACCGCGATAATGTAGACTGGGGCGTCTGGAAGCAAAGGTTTGGCCTAGGCCAGGAGTCAGTGGTTTGTCTAATCTTTGGTTAGCATAGGTCATTATTGCTATTCCGCCAGGAGCGCTGGGTATCAAAAACGGCCCAGGGCAGACGCACAAGCTGCGTGGACCCTCTTGGGTGGACGCCATTTTGACTTTACACACGTTATGCTTGTATACCTACTACATACACAATATATATATATATATATATATAATATTATATATATATATATATATATATATATATAAAATATATATTTTATATTTTGTCTGTGTGTGGGGTGTGTGTGTGTGTGTTTTGTCGATTTTCTGATCTCTATCAGAAAAAATTTAAAAACACGAAAAGAAGAAATCGCTATCCCCCCCCCCCCTTTGAGAAGGGTGGAGGAGAGTTGTTATGGCATTTTTTTTACAGTTTCAGTTTTTTGAATATATATTTTTTCTTCTTCTTTTTAAGTATGAGATTTGAAAAAAAAGCTATTTACTGCTTTCATGATAATCTAATTGGAAAAGACCATTCATACCAACATTTCTCAAAATATGACCAAGGGAAGGGCAGGACAGGACTTTTCAATAAAGTAACAAGATGAGATGATATGGATGTATAAATATTCCAAAATATTAGAATAAAACATCCTACTTTTCAAGTAAAAAAATCGAAGTAACCACAATGGCTGACATTAAGCATTGACTCCCTAAACAAAAGACCTCTCAGAAAAAGAAATTACAGACTGATCTTATGTTAAAATTTAATACATCAGGTATTAACCAACACATGAGCAATTTACAGAAAGCAACATTTAGTGCAAAAATATGATTAAATTATCCCGCAACTACAAGTGTTGTAAGGTGGGGGGGGAGACTGTAATATAGAAAGCTTACCGCGTGGTAGACCACAACTGGATGATGACAATGTAAAACCGGATGAGATCCTTAGAGAGGGTGCAAACCCAGTACCACGCAAACAGGAAGCGCAAGACCAAAGTTGGAAGTGGCAATGGCGTGAACAATAACATTATGGCCGCAGCCACCCGAACGCGAGGCGAGGTGAAGCGGTAACAATGTTTGGTTTAAGTTTGACGAGTCACAACACACGCCTATAACCCATTATTATTTATCATACGTAACTGTTATAAGCTGTATCGTGCAGTGTGACATGCTGGTGTCTCCCTGTATTGTGCCTATAGAAAAGTGTACGAGTAAAAAACTTTTGTAAATAAGGAAAGACTGTCATTTTGTGTTTATTTCGTGCCCTGCCTCGCCACTTGGCGTTTCCCCTGTGGTGTTCTGGACACTGTGGTGCTTGGTGCCTCTTGGAGCTGTTCAGTGTTCACGACCCTGTGAATAGCACGCCGTCTGCCTAGCCCCTTGCGTTGGTGGCAGAGAGACGAGGCGGTCGGCGTAACAAATGGTATCAGGAGGGGGATTTGTGATATTTGATCAGTGAGACGTGCCGATTTATCTTTTGTCGTCCAAAGATGGCAGCAGCCATGAGGGAGAGGAGGCTATGACGAGGCAGGCACATGTGAGGTGAAGCCGAGCCAGATGGACCTGATCACTGCCATGCTGGCCGGTATAAAGGGAGGAAAAATGGCACAAAGGGCAGAAGAGCAGGCACAGAGGGCACGCGAGCAGGTGCACCATCTCGTCGAGATGCAGGCAAGGAAGGCAGAGGAACAGTTCTGCCAACTTGTTGAGGTACTACAGAGCAATCTTGCATCTGTGAAGATGGAAACTCAGCATTTACACCGAAAAGGCCCTGCAACAGCGTGAAGAGTAAAAACTGATGGAGGGGGTGCAGACTCTGAAGGGCGAGGTTCGGGGGTTGAGGGAGGAAGTAAAGGGGAAAAAGGCGGCATCAACAAGGTAAGTAACGTTGCAAGCAGAGAAGGCAGACGAGGTTCTGGCAACAGATGCCAGAGTGTCAGATTTACTGGGGGTCTGCCTGGGGTCCGTGGCAGGAAACCCCCGGGCCTCGCAGCGTCGTGTCGGAGCCAGGGTCGCTGCAGGAAGGGGCTGGGGACCCATCGGAATCGCTCCCTTGGGTATAGGTGGCGGCAAACCAGCCCCGGGTTCAACCCGCCTCGTTGCCTCCTCACCCCCTTCCTCCCCCCCGGGGTTTTGTGTTAGTTCACGGCACACGTTCTCCAACCTGCAGCCCCTCAGCCTCCAGACATTCTGTGAAGCGTAAGCCAGCTGAGTATGACGGGAAGGTGGCCTGGGAGGCATATGTCGCCCAATTTGAAATGTTGGCATCTGCCCAAGGCTGGAGCCAGGAAGAAAAGGGTTTCCGCAGCTGGTAACAGCGCTAAGGGGGGCCGCGGCGGTGGAAGGGGTTGGGCCATCTGCCGCCATCCCAACATGCCTCTACACCAGCGTGGCGGAGGCTTTGAAACGCCTTTTTCGGGCACCACCACCAGGCCGAGGTATATCGGGCCCGCTTGAAGAAGCGGCTCGTGAGCGTGGCGAGACACTGTCCCAGCTGCACAGGATGTGGAGGCACTGGTAAGGGAGGGTCGTACCCTGCGGCTGCGGAAGAGATGATCGTGGTCCTGACCCGCGATTTCTTTTTTGGGACGCTTGGCAGGACCAGCAGCTGCAAATCTACGTCAAGCAGGCACACCCTGAGGCACCTGAAAGGTGGCGCTGGCGGGGGGCCTTGGAGTTCGGGGCCCTTCCCTGAAGGCAACCAGGGGCCTAGGGCCACCCTGCTCAGCCCCGGCGTGACCTCCGGGGCCGGAAAGGCTAAAGTTGGAGGAAGGTAGCATTGAGGAAGGTGACCCCGAGCACTTTCCAAAGGGCTTGTGGTGGGGCTGCGGTTGAGGAAGGGCACAGACGAAGTCGGTGTAGGAGGGGCGGAGAAACACGTTCTCTAAAACCGGACGGATTCTGATCCCTTCCAGCAGTGCTGCAAGGACTGTGGCAGGTATGGTCACCTTTCTGAGTGCATGTCCTAAGGCTAATGAAGGGGTTTACAGGAGAAAAAACTCGGACAGGCTGGAGAAGGGGGCCAAAAACCCACCCATCCTCGGTTCCCGGGCCCCGACTTGGGGAAGCTGCCGTCGAACCAGTACGATGCAGGTGGAGGGCTCAGTAGATGGGAAGCCCCTGCCACCTGACAGTGGACACTGGGTCTGAGAAGACCCTAGGGGCGGCCCTGATATGTTGGCCACTATGCGACTTCCAGACGCACCACAGAGACTGTGTGGTGTCACGGGGCATTGTGTGCAGCTCAAGGTGCCAGTGGAGGCTCGTATTGGCGTGGGCAGGCACGGTGCAGTGGCTGCCCGGTTTTATGTGGCCGATCTGGACGAGCAACTGCTTGCTGGGCCTTGCCTACCTGACGCAGAGTGAGGCGTGTGTCGACCTTGGACAGAAGCTGGTGAGGGTGCACGGGTGAAGATGTGCCCTTTCTTCCAGAGGTTGGCTGTGCAGAGGTAGTTACGGCTGAGCGACTGCACCTTGCCCCCGGACAGAGTCTAGAATCTGGTGTCGACTGTCAAAAGAGTTTATACGTGGAGTAGAGGGCCTCGTGGAGCCCATCCAAAACCTGCAGCTGGCTGATGGCGTAGCGGTTGGGGGGAGCCCTTGTTGGACCAGGGGGGGTTAGTTACAGTGTTGGTAGCTAACTTCTCCGATAAGGCCCAGAAGGTGCCAGCTGGTGCAAAGCTGGGCACTTGTGAAGAAGTGGAGCGTCCAGAAGAGTCGTCGGGGAGGAGGAGTTTGGTTGGTGTGGGGGGGCCCTTGCCTGACTTCCTTGAGGGACTTGGGCACCGGCTGTGGCGTTACCATGGGCCCGGAAAGCTTCTCCTGGGGGGCCATGGTGAAAAAGAAGATGACGTTAGCCCCAGTAGCGGGGATGAGGACGTGGCAGACACTGACCGAGATGAGGACGAGCATTTGGATGGTGAGGGCGATGCAACAGACGTCAATGGTGACCATGAGCCAGGGCTTGGGGCAGAAGATACCCCCCTGGGTGGCCCACTGCCAATCTACCGCCGCCCACACCCCTCCAGAGCGACCCCAGCGAGAGCGAAGAAAGCCCGCGCTGGATGAAAGATTTTTGTGTTTCTGAGAACTGATTTTCAAATTTCGGTTACTTATGTTTGAAAGAATTTTGTTTGTTCCTCGGGACTAATTTTATTTAAATTTTTTGTAGTTTGTTTCAGGTTTAGGCATGTCAGAGCAGACATCTGCTTGATAGGGGGGGATTTGTGCTACGCCAGTGGGTCTTTGTCTCTGTGCGAAACATGTGTTAACATGAAAAAGGATGACCTGGGCATGTGGTTTTAAAATGAAGGGACCTGGCAAACATGACGCAGCTGGCTGAGCGGAGGAGCGGGGGAACAAGCCGAGAGATGGAGTTGGGTGCCCGCTCCTGTGAAGACCTGTGTGGGCCTTGTTTTACCTGATAAACTTTGTGTTGCCCTGTTATAAGCGTATCGTGTGACATGCTGGTTTTCCCCTTGTATTGTGCCTATAGAAAAGTGTACGGGTTTAAATAACTTGTGTAAATAAAGGAAAGACTGTCATTTTGTGTTTATTTCGTGCCCTGCCTCGCCACTTGGCGTTTTTCCCCTTGTGGTGTTCTGGGACGCTGTGGTGCTCGTTGCTCTTGGAGCGTTCAGTGTTCACGACCCTGTGGATAACCCCGCCGTCTGCTGCCCTTGTGTTGGTGGCAGAGAGACGAGGCCCGGGCGGCGTATCAATATATATATGTGTGTGTGTGTGTGTGTGTGTGTGTGTGTGTGTGTGTGTGTGTGTGTGTGTGTATGTGAGGTATGTATATATATAATATTATATAATATATATAATATATACTATATAAAATATATATTGCACTAGACACACACACACACACACACACAAACAAACACACACACACATGTATATATGTGTGTGTGTACAGAAGGTTACCAATGGGAGACGGCAGAGTGCTGTGACTCAGAGCGCCAAGCCCAAGGAGAGCACCGCATTTCCCTCCCCCGCGCCCCTTGAGCTGTTGGAGTACCCAGTTGTAAAGCCATTGATGGTGGAGGAAAGGCAAAGGGGGAGGAGAAAAGGTGGCTAAAGACGTTAAAGGGTTATCTCAAGATGAGTGAAGAAAGAAGAGTGAAAGGGTCATCTCAAGACACCAAAATCATTCAACATAGGTGTGTAACCCTAATGATTTTTTTTTATAGATAATTTAATTTCATAGACAGTGATTTCCTCTGTTTTAATATATGTTATAGGTGTTTCAGGGCTTTCATTTGGTGTGTAATACTTTACTCTAGCTCTGTTGTACAGCTGTTAAACACTTTAACCTTGTTTTTCTCACAAATAATTTTGGTGCTTAGTACCCTTCTGCCTCGGCGGGCCTCACATATATAATATATATATATATAATATATATATATATTATATATATATATATATTTTATATATATATAATTATGAGTGTGTTTTTATATATATAATATATATATATATATATATATATATATATATATATATATAAAATGTGTGTGTGTTTTGTGTGTGTGTGTGTGGTGTGTGTGTGTTTATATACATATATGTATATATATACAATATATATGCATACACGCATATATATACATATATGTGGTATATATGTGTGTGCGTTATACATACACACACACACACACCACACCCCACACACACACACACAACACACACACACACATAATATAATATATATATATATTATATATTTTATAATATTACATATATATATGTATATATACATATGTATATAATATATATATATATATATATATCTATATATATATAATATATATATATAATATTGTAAACAATACATAGCAAGACTGGATGGTCCCCAGCAGCGCCTTTCCTCCTTAGCCCACCATACACACACACTATTTTATAGAATAGATAATATGTGAATGCGTGTGTGTGTGTTTTGTCGATCTTTCTGATCTCTATCAGACAAGAATAAAACGGGGAAAAAAGGGAATTGCTCCCTCAAAAAAAAAAAGGGGAGGAGAGTTTTAAAGGGCATCTCCTTTCCTTGACACAGGTATTTGGTTTGCTTTTTTTTTTGCCACTTCTACGACATAAGTAAGCATCCGCCCTCAAAGGGAGCATCCAATAAAAGGAAACGTTTCAAGAGACGAAAGGGGGAGAGGACATGGAAAGACAGGACAAACCACACAGGATCCAGCTCCACCCTTCGTCCTCGACCCCGGGAATACTGGGGTCTCTTGGGGGTCTTACATCACCTTCAACATTAAACCAGGAAGCTAAGACTTCTTTCACTCACCTGCACTAAAAACCGCCCCTCTCTCCTTGACACTTGGTGACAGGGGTTTGCTCCCAACCCTCTCTCGCTGATTTCTGATAGCAGCGATGTCAAGAACCTCAAAACTAACTTGCTTACTACTTGGGATGCCACACCCCTCGCCGACGCCGTGTTGTCGATCCACGCTATCTGCCAAGTGATCCTGTCGAAGTGCTCCTCGCCTCCC
>NW_023643895.1:7500-8955 GCF_015228065.2 Penaeus monodon | reverse complement strand
GTAGCAATGATAACCATAATAATAATAACAATGATAATACTGATGAAGGTAAATATAATGATAATGATAATAATAACAATCATAAAGAAGAAAGTAAAGATAATAACAAATATGAGAAAGATGAAAATAATAATAACATAAATGATAACAATTGTAATGATACTACTAATGAGAAAATGATATGAATGTTATTATCATTTTTATTCCCATTCATGTAAATAAGAGTAGCATCAGTAACAATAACAATGTTGATAACTATGGTTATGATAATGATAATTACATAAATTATAATCAAAATAACTATATCATAATTAGATTTGGAATATATCGATCATATGAATCGGCTGATAGAAGAAATATAAATGAACATATTTATTGAAAATAATATCATTTAAGGGTCTTATTATATACAGATTCAGAAAAATTGGCAGTGTGCAATATGTAAATACATACGCAGTATTTGCCTTCCATATAATTTACGGTCATCGTTATAACGGAAAGAAAATTAAGAAACATTGTTATACTACTGAACAGAAACATGAATATAATTATAAATCAACAGAAATAAATACAAGCATATCAAAATCCTGATATGTCAACTAACAAATAAGTGGACATTTCAATCAAATAATGACCTCATAACCTTTTACAAAGTGGATAATCAATCAGTCGATAAAACACCCATCCATCCAATGAAAAATGAAAACAATTACACACAAACACACATACACAAACACACACGCACACACACACAAACACACACACACGCACACACACGCACACACACACACACACACACACACCACACACACACACACACACACCACACACACACACACACACACACGCACACAAACACCACACGCACACACACGCACACACACAGACACAGACACACACACCACACACACAAGCACACACACACACACACACACACACACACACAACACACACACACACACACGCACACACACACACGCACACACACGCACACACACACACACACACACACACACACACACACACAGACACACACACACACACACACACACACACACACACACACACACACACACACACACACACACACACACACACATATATATATATATATATATATATATATATATATATATATATATATATATATATATATATATATCTTCTTTTAACCGTCTGGAGTCACGACGGCAATCTGAGTTCGAGGGTTCGAGACACGGCCGGCGCGTTGTTTCCCTTGGGCAAGGAACTTCACCTCGATTGCCTGCCTAGCCGCTGGGTGGCCAAGCCAGCTCAAGTCAGTGCCGGGTAAATAGAGATGGTGACTCGATAAAAACACCGGGCGGAAGGCAATGGCAAACCACCGCTCTAAATTGCTAAGAAAAAATCATGGAAGCCCATGATCGTCAAGGCCGCGGTGGCCGAATGGTTAGAGCGTCGGACTCAAGACTGTCA
>NW_023643894.1:0-8955 GCF_015228065.2 Penaeus monodon | reverse complement strand
ATTATTTTGGGGTGTGTGTAAGTGGGGGCGTTGTGAGTTGTGTTTGGTTTTGTGTGTGTGTGTGTGGTGTGTGGTGGGTTGTGTGTGTGTGGGTGTGGTGTGTGTGTGGTGGTGTGTGTGTGTGTGTGTGTGTGTGTGTGTGTTGTGTGTGTTTTGTGGTGTGTGTGTGTGTGGTGTGTGTGTGTGTGTGTGTTAAGTGTGTGTGGTGTGTGTGTTGTGGTGAAAGGGCAATGCATGAAGTTCAAAAAAAAAAGATAATCCCGAAAAATCAAAAAAAACTAAATTTTTACCTCTCCTCGAAGAAAGGCAAAGGTTTTACAGGGCAAAAAACAAGCCTTTCAACATACTTACCCCGCCATGCGCCACTAATCCCCTAAGAAATTTTGTTTATCTGAGGACAGAATATATCTTATCGGGGCTGCAGTTCGAAAAACAATTTGCGTTGTGTTGCTCACAGTGTGTATTTAGGAAATTTCTCCCTTATCAAAATTATGAATTAGTGATGGCGGGGGAAAGAGAGAGAGAGGAGAGAGGAGAGGGAAGAGAGGAGAGGAGGGGAAAAGGGAGGTAGGAGGGAGGGAGGAGAGAGAGAGGGAAAAGGAGAGAGGGGAGGAAAGAGAGGAGAGAGAAGAAGGGAGAGAGAGGGAGGAGAGAACGAGGGAAAGAGGAAGGGGAGAGACGGTTGAAGAGAAAGGAGGAAGAAAGAGAGAGGGAGGGGAGAAGAGACGAGAGAGGGAGGGAGGGGAGAGGAGAGAGAGGAGGGAGAGAGAAGAGGGATGGGGAGGAGGGGGAGAGAGAGGGGGAAAAAAGGGGGAGAGGGGGAAAAGGAAGAAAAAAAGAAAGGGGGAAAAAGGAAAAAGGGAAAAAAAGAAGGGGGAAAAGGAAAGGAAAAGAGGGGGGAAAGGAAAAAGGGAAAGGGGGGGAGAAGGGGGAGGGGAGAGAAGAGAGGGGAGGAGGAGAGGGGGAGGGGGGAAAAATGGGGGGTTGGGGGGAGGGGGGGGGGGAGGAGGGGGGGGGGAAGAAGGGGGGTTGGGGAGAGGGGGGAGAATGGGGGGAGGGGGGGAAAGAGAGAGGGGGGAGGGGGAGGAGGGAGGGGCGGGGGAAAGGAGAAAAAGGGGAGAGAAGGGAAAAGGGGAGGGGGGAAAAGGGGAGAGTAAAAGGGGAAAAGGGGGACGGAGGGAGGGAGGGAGGAGGAGAGGGGAGGGGGGTGGGGGAGGGGGGAGGGGGGGAAGGAGGGGAGGAAAGGGAGGAGGGAGGGGGGGAGAGAGAGGGGGAAAAAAGGGGGGAAAAAAAAAAAACAAACCAAAACAAAAAGGGGGGGCTTAAGGAAAATTTTTTGCGGTAAAATTTTTTTGGGACAAAAAAACCCAAAAATTGGGGGGCAAAACAAAAAAAAAAAAAGGGGTTTTAAAAAGGGGAATGAGAAAACCCCCCTCTCCGGGGCAAAAAGGAAAAAAAAAAAAAGGGGTGTAAATAAATTTGGGGGAAGGGGGAAAAAACCCTTTTTTAAAAATTCCAGCGGGGGATTTAAAATTTAAAAAAAACCCCGTTTTTGGGGTTTAAAAAAAAGGAAAAAAAAAAAATTTTTTTGGCATCCGGGGTTTTTTTCTTAAAGGCCTGGGGGTTTTAAATTTTCCCAGAAAGGGGGAATTTTAAAAACGGGGGGGGCCCACAAAAAACTCAAAAAACCCCCTGGGGGAAATTTAAAAAAAATAAAATATACTGGGAAATTTCTGTCAAAAAAAAAAAATTTTTTTCCCTTTAAAAACCCTGTTTGTGAAAATTTTCCCAAAAATTCGATTTGGGGGGGGGGGGGGGAACCCCGTTAAAAGGGTTTTACCCCCCAAAACAAAAAAAATTTTTTCCTTCCTGGCTGTCGGGCCGGGGTTTTATTTTTGGGTTTTTTTTTGGGTTTCTTTTTCCCTGGTTCTGTTTTTGGTCTTTGTTTGTTTTCCTCTCTTTTCTCTCCTCCTCTCTAAATATAATTTTAAAAAATTTTTAATATTTTTAATAAAATTTTTAAAAATTTTTAATTTTAAAATTTTAATTTTTTTTTTTATAATTTTATAATAATTTTTTATATTATTTTATAATTTACCAGGTTTTGGGGGTTGTGGGGGTTTTGTGTGTGGTGGGGGTGGGTGTTTGTGTGTTTGGTGGGGTTGGGGTGTGTGTGGTGTGTGTGGGTGGGTGGTTTTGGGGTTGTTTATTGTGTGGTTTTTTTTAAAAAATTAAAATTTAGTGTGTGTGGTGTGGGTTTGGGGTGGTGTGTGGGGTGTTGTGGGGTTTTGGGTTTTGGTGTGTTGGTGTTGTGTGTGTGGGGTTGTGGTTGGGTGGGGTTGTGTTGTGTTTGTGGGGGGCTGTGTTTATATTTTAAAATATATATTTTAAATTTTAATAATTTTTAAATATAAATTTATAAAATTATATAATATATTTTGCATAAAAATAAAAATTTATTAATTTTTTTAATATATAATTTATATATTTTATATATATATATTTTTAAAAATAGGGTTATATTTAAAATTGTTTTTTTTAAAAATTTTAAAATAAAAAAATGAAATTGGGTAAAAAAGGGATTTTATAAAAAATTTTAAAATAAAAAATTATTATATTTATTATAAAATAAATATTTAATAAATATATTAAAATTTTTTATAAATATTATTTATTTATTTTTAGGGGGGAAAGGGTGGTGGGGGCCGGGAAATTTGGTTTAAAGGGGGCTTTGGGGGGAAATTAAAGGGGAAACTGTTAAAGGGGGGCCCGGGCAATCGGGAATTTCAAAGGGTTTTTCCGGGGGGCCCAACCGGGGCCGGGGGGCCCGCGTTTTTTTTCCCCCTTTGGGGGAAAAAAAAAACTTTCCCCCTGGGGTTTTCCCCTTCCCTTTAGGGGGGGGGTTTGGGGGGGGGGGCCCAGGGGGGCCAAAGCCCAAAAGGTGCGGGGTTCCCCAAAACCCCGGGGAAAAAATTTTTGGGGGAGGAATTGTTTACCAAAAAAAAAAAAAAAAAAAAAAAACCCCACCCCCCCACCCCTCCGGGGAAAAAGGAAAAAACCCGGGGGGGAACCCTACCCCCCCGTCCCTTCATTTTTTCCAAAAGGGGGGGGCTTTTTAAAACCAAAACCGGGAAAAAAATTTTAAAAGAAAAGTTGGGGGCCTGGGGGGCCCCCAACGGGCGGGCTAAGGAGGGGGAAAAACCTTTCCCTTTTAAAAAAAAAGGAGTTTAAAACATTTTTTACAATAGGCCCAAGGGGGGCCCCCAAAACCAAAATTATATATTTATATATTATATAATTTTTTAAATTATTATAATTATAATATAAAATATATTAAATTAATATATTTTTTTTTCCTTTATAATTTTAAACCCCAGGGTGTGGGGTGAAATTTTTTGGGAGTATATGTTATATTTTATAAAATTCCCTTATATTTTTCAATATTTATATTATACAAAAAAACAAAATTTTTTTCCCAAACCCCCCCGGGAAACCACACACACACCCACACCCCCCCCAAACCCAAAACCCCCAACCCACCCAACCCACCACCCCAAACCACAAAATTATTATATTTTTTCCCATATATATAAAATATATATTTTCTATTATAAAATTAATATATATATATATATATTAAAAATAATTTTATGTGGGGTTTAAAAATTATTTAAAAATTTTTAAATATTATAAAATTTTTTTAAAAGATTAAATTATTTTAAAATATAAATGTTTTTTTGTGTTTTTCCTATAAGGGATATAAACCCAATTTATTGTTTTTAATTCTTTAAAATAGACTTTAAAATTAACCCCCCCCCATATCTGGTAAAAATTTTGGTTATATATCTGTATATTAAATTTTAAAAAATTTGAGGGTGTATATAATAATAAATATTTAAAATTAATAAATTAAATTAAAATAAAAAATAATAAAATTTTTAAATAATTAAATTATAAATAAAGATATTTTATAATAAAAAATTTTTTATAATTATTAAAAATTTATATTTTATAAAAAAAAAACCCCAAACACCCCCCCCACCAAAACCCCCCAAAACCCCAACCAAAAAACCCCCACCCCAACCAACCCAAAAACCAAAAACCCCCACAAAAAAACCAACCCCCCACCAACCCACCCCCCCCACCCCCACCCCAACATTTTAATTAAAATTTAAATTTTATTAATAAAATTATATAAAATTTAATTATAAAAAATTTTATAAAATTTATAATATTATTTTTGGGGGCCGGGCCCAAAGTAAACCCTTCCCCTTCGGGTTCGGGGCCCTTTCGGGTTCGGGTTGGTTCTGTCGGGGCCCTTTTTGGTCTGTCTTTCTGTTTTGGGCCTGTTTTTGTTGGGGCGGGGTTGTTTGGGGTTTTGGGGGGTTTAAAAAATATAAATAAAATTAAAAATTTTATATAAAAAAATATATATTTAATATAAAAACTAAAATAAAAATTAAAATTTTTTTTATATTAATATAAAAATTGGGAAAGAAAATTGAAAAAATTTTAATACAAACTTATTTAACCCCCCCAAAAACCCTGTGAAATTTTTAGGGTACTTTAAAAAAAATTACCATTTGGGGGGTTAATAAAACTTTATTTTAAAAAATTCTATATTTTCCTTATTTTTCTTTTATCTACCCTATTTTTTTCTTTTTCCTATCTATCTTTTTTTCCCTTATTAAAACCCTTTTTAAATTGTTGGGGTTGTTTTTTTAATAATTTAAATTTATAATTAAAATAATTTTAAAATATAAAATTATATTTTATATAAAATATATAAATAAAATATAAAATTAAATATTTATATAATTTAAAATAATTAATCCCCTTTTGGGGGCGAAAGGGGAAACGTGTTACTAATGCCCAGGGATGAAAAACCCCCTAAGGGGGAAAAAAATTTTTCTGGTTTTAAAGGGCTTTTTTGGGAAATTAAAAAAAACTGAAAGCTGAAAAGTTTTAAAGGGTATATTTTTACTAATGCTATGGGGAAACTTTTTAAATTAAAAAACGGGGGGGAGTAAAAAAAAAAAGCGGGAATAAATCCCTTTTTGAAAAGGTTTAATATTTAAAAATAAAACAAATTTTTTTAAAAAAAACCCGAAAATTCATTTATTTAAAGAACGTTTTTTTCGGGGGAAAAAAATCCCTTTTTTTTTTAAAAAATTTTTCTTTGGGGAAAAAAACCTTTTTTTTTTTGGGCAGGGTGGGTTTTTTTCATTTTTGGGTTTTATTTGGGAATATTTTTTAATTCCCCTTTTTAATGGGGGAAAAGGCAAATTTGGGAAAATTTTTTTAAATTTAAAAAAAAAGGGGAATTTGGAATGTAGTAAAAAAAAATTCTTTAAAAAGGCGGGCCCAAAGGGGGGAAATTTTTGGGCATTGTTGGGGGAAAAACCCCTTCTTTTTGGGGGAAAAAAAAAAAATTTTTAACTTTTTTTTTTTAAAACTTAAAGGTTTTAAAAAGGTTTAAAAGCCCCCCTTTAAGGGGGGGGGGACGTTCTAATTGGGGGCCCCAAAAAAATATAACAAAGGGGCTAGCAAAAAAAAAAAAAAATGATTTTTTCCCTTTTTGGGCCCCGGCCCGGGGTTTTAACCCAAAAACCCCCAAAAACCAAAAACCCCAAAACCCAACCACCCCAAACCCCCCCCACCCCCCCCCCACAACACAAACCCAAAACCCCCAAACCAAAACCACCCCAAAACCACCCCCCAACACAAAAACCCCCACCCAAACAAAAAACCCCAACACCAAAAAAACCCCCACAAAAAACCCCCCCCCAAAACAAACCAACTCAAAAAACAAATACCCCACCAGTCCAAAGGGGGGGGTTTTTTTAACCCCTTTGGGGGGGGGGCCCGGGAAAAAGGCCACCGTGGGGCCCCCCTTCCAAAAAAACAAATGGGCCAAAAAACTTGGGGATGTTGTTCGGGCCCTTTCCGGGTTCCTCCCTTTCCCCCCCGGGGTCTGGGAGGGGAACCCCCCCCCCCCCCCCCCCCCCCCCCGGGAAAATTTTTTTTTTTGCTTTTGTGTTTTGTTTTTTTCCCCCCGGGGGAAAAAAGATATTTTTTTTTTGGGGTTTTTTTTTTTTGTTTGGTTGTTGTTTTTTTTCTTTAAAGGGCCCTGGGGGGGGGGGGGGAAAACGGGGGGAAAATTAAAAAAGGTTTTTTGGGTTTTAAACTTTTTTTACGTTTTCTTTTTTCAAAAAAAAACGGGGGGGAAAAAAGGGTTTTACGGTTTTCCCTTTTTTTTAGGAGGGGGTCCCCCAAATTTTATTTTTTTCTTGTTTTGTGTTTTTTTTTTCGCTAAAAAGGCCAGTTAAAAGGTTTTCCTTTAATTTAAATTTTAAAAGGAAAAAAGGGGGGGGGGAAAAATTTTCCCAAAGGGGTTTTTTAGGAAAGGGGGGGCCCCTTTTGTTGTTTTTTTTAAAATTTTTTTAAACCTTTTTAAGGGAATCGGGGTTTGGTTTTAGTAAAAAAAAAAATTTTTCCGGGCAAAAATTTTTTTTTTTTGCGAAATTTTTAAAATTTGTTTTTTGGGGCCTTTTTAAAATTTCCAAAAAAAATCCCAAAATTCCTTTTTTAAAAAATTTTTTGGCCATTTTTTTTATTTTTAAAATGTTTTAAAAGAAACCGGGAAAATTTTTTCCTAAAAATTGGCACTTCCCAAATTGGGGGGGGGTTTTTTTGTCCCAAAGGGGAATTTTTCCCTTTTTTTGGGGGCGGGGTTTTGTTTTGGAATACGTCTTTTACCCTTTTGTTTCCCTCCAAAAGGAAAAAAAACATCTGTTTTAAATTACTTTCGGGAAAGGGGGCCCCCCTTTTAAAGGGAGGGGTTTTTTAAACAAAAATTTTATTAAATGGGGGAAAAAAACCCCCGGGCGGGGGGTTTTCCCTTTTAAAAAAAAAGGGGCAAACGGGATAAAAAAAATTGTTTTTTCCAGGGTTTTTTTTCCCCCTTTTTTCAGGAGGGTTTTCCTTTTTTAACCCAAAACCCACCTGGGGGCCCCCAAAGGGGTCCCCCCAATTTTCCCCCGGGGGGTTCCAAAAAAAATTTGGTTAAAAAAAAAAAAAAAAAAAAGGGAACGGGGGAGGGTGAAAAAAACCTTTTGGTTTTTTTGGGAAAAGGGAAAAAAAGGGGGGGAAAACCCAACTGGCCTTTTTTTGGGGCCCAAAATTTTTTTAAACTTAGGGGTGGGAAAAGGGGGAAAGGGGGGGGGGTTTTGGAAATTTTTTGGGTTGGTGGGAAAGGGGAGTTTTTCCATAAGGGGGGAGGGTTAAACAACCCCCCCCTTTTTTTTTTTAAACCCTTTCCAGGGCCACTCTGGGGGGGGAACGGTTAAAGAAAAAAAACCACTGAAATTTATGAAATAAAAATAAAAAAATTTTAAAAAATTTTAACAAAAAAAAAAAAAAAAAAAAATCACCCCTTTTTTTTGGGGACAAGGTTTTTGGGGTTTCCCTTTTTCGTATTTTTTACGAAAAAAAGGGGAAAAAAAAGGGATTAAAAAAAAAAAGGGGATCCCCAAACCCCAAACATTTTAAAAAAAAAGGGCCCAAAAAGGGGGAGGGAGGGGGAAAAAAAAAAAACAAAAGGGAACTTTACCCCAAAAATTTTTCCCCTTTGGGAAAGATTTAGGGGGGAACTTTTAAGGGAGGTTTTAAAAAAAAAATTTTTTTACCGGGGGGGGAAGGGGATGGCTTTTTGGGGGGGTTTAAGGGAGGGGGGTTTAAAAAAGTTAAAAAAAATATGAAAAAAATCAGGGGGGGAAAGGGTTTTTTTTAAATGAACCCCGGAAGGGTTTAATTGGGGGGGGGCATATGGGGAATTTTGGTTTGGGAAGGGGGGATTTGGTTAAGGGGACGGGGGCTTTTTCTAACCTTTTTCAAGGGGGGTTTTGGGCCAAGGGGGTTTTTAAGAAAAAAGGGGGGAAAAATAGGGGGGTTTATTTTGGGGGGGGGGGCCCCTTAAAAAATTTGTTCCCCTTTGGGGGTTTTTTTGGGAATTTTTAAAAAAAAATTTAAAATTTTTCCCAATTTTTGGTAAAAAGGAAGGGGTTTAAAAAAAAACCCTTAAAAGGATGGGCTTTGAATATTAGTAGTGGGGCATGACCCATTCTTTGCAATTTTTTAAAAAGCAGTGAGACAGAAAATATTTTAAAATTTTTCAAAACGTCCGTTTTTTAATAATTTTGGATATTTGGAATATAATACATAGACCACATGTATATAAAACCACACCAAAACCACACCCCACAAAAAACCACAACCACCATACACCACAATGTAGGGTTGGTTATTACTTCCGCATACCCCAAACTTGTAGGGTACAAAAATTGCAGGGGTAATTGCAACCCCCCCTCTCCTTTTTGTAGTTTAAAAATTTAAAGTTTTTTTTTGTAACTTACTATATGCTAAATCCCGTTTTTCCAGTTCTTTTTAGCTTTCAGAGGTTATTGCAGCGAGGTCCTGTAACCCATATATTCTTTTTACGGGAAGTGTCATTCCTGTAAACACTTTGTGTAAGAAGAAAACATAAATTTGCCAGGGGGATTTAAATCGGGGGCCAGCAGTTTAATAGCGTTTAGTAAATAGGGCTAATAACGACACAATTATGTTGGAAAAAAAAAAAAAGAAACACAGACAAAAGAAGAAATGTTACTGACAAAAATATGGTTTGTATAGTAACTATGTTTTTAATTTTAAACCTTATACTGGGGTTGTTTTTTTGACGGAGAGGGGGAGGGGTATTTAGCACGCAAAAATGACCTCCCCCCAGTTACTTTGACTTTTCATTGAATATATCTGTCGCATAAGGGCTTTTCACACATCGAGCAAATGCTTTTCACCGTTAGATTTAAAAAAACGCCATACAAATATAGTGGTTGCGTGAAAAAAATTTTTTACATCATCCCTTTTGCGGGGAGTCAAAATTATTTTTTTTCGAAA
>NW_023643893.1:0-8955 GCF_015228065.2 Penaeus monodon | reverse complement strand
CTGGTATCAGTTTTTCCTCCTCATAGCGCTGAGCGAGGACCTTCCTCTCCTTTTACGCCGGTAATTAAGGCTCCCCCTTGGATTGGAAAAGCGTAAAGCTCGTTGTTGATCAGATATGTATTCCGGACAAGGAAATGGACGACTTGTTGCCGGCGAGGGAGGCAGGTCTCGACTACGATGACGAGGGTGACTCTCAAGAAAACTGGCGTAGTAAGAAGCCTTTCCCGGAAAACTCGGCGATGCCTTCTCTTGTAGCGGCTGGAGTATATGGTCGCGGGCCCAGAGTCAAGACGCGAGGAGACCCGCCACAACAGGCTTCGAAAACATGGTAAGTCGGCCAGGAAACAGTTTGGGGGCAATCGCAGTAACGACTGTGTGTCAAGCGCGGAAAATCGAGAAAACACAAAGGGGAGAAATGAAGGCGTTTATTTGCTCCCCAACATTCTGGCTGCTTGAGGCTTCTTGCTTCCTCAGCTTCTTAGCAACTACGACTGTGTCGCCGTATTTCTAGAGGGACGAAATGGGCTGGGCTCTCTCCCGCTTTCTCCCAGGCTCTCGCTGCAAGCGGCCCCGGAGACATGGGGGCAGGATGCTGGCCGGGGCGTTCATGGGCTGCAGCATTCCCCCTCTCCTGCTGTTCAGGCCATCCAGCTCTTCTTGGGGCTCACTGTCGGTGGCGCAGCCTTGGCGACCTCCCAGGGAGAGTGATCGCGCGAGGGTTTAGCTTCGGAATTGCGTGTGGCCTGCAGAGCGTCTGTACGCCCTCATGCCATCGCAGATGAGTTCTGGCGTGGGAGTGGCAAGGGTGCTAGGCTCCCTCCTGCTGGTCACAGGAGCTGGAGCCTTATCGGGGCCGCCCATCGCCGGAGCTCTCGTGGATCTCACCAACTCATACACGTCCTTTTTGATCCTGTGTGCTGCCGCTCCTGTCGGGGCTGCGGTCCTCAACCTCGCTGCATATTCACCTCTCGCTATAGTTCCACGTCCATCATGAATACCAGGTCATCTTCGTCTACTAACACCAAGTCATCTTCAACAACCCTAAGTAATCTGACATCTGATGACCTCCGGACCCACCGACGTCTCAAAGCACTTGTAAAAAAGAATCGAATGTATAGATAACTCTCGCAAAAAAAAAAGAGGCGAAAATGTGATATTATTTTTTTCTCGTGAATTTAAAAGTTCACCACTAACTTATAAAATTTTAGCATACTCTATTTCAGCACACATTTTGTGCATTTCTAGTTAAACTGCTGTAAATGTCTAGTGAAACATTACCCACCCAAGTTAACTCAAGCACGAAGGGTCCCTGCGTCCAGCAAAGTCCTACTGATGGATCTAGATAGGTAGATGAAAGGGTTTTATTCATCTTGATGTAAAGATAATGGTATTAATAACAATAATGATGATGATGATAGCACTGATGATGATATTTATTGTTATTATTACCATTACAATTACTATTATTATGTTTTTATATTATCATTATCATTATTATTATCATTATCATAACCAATATTAATATCATTACATGATTACTTCTATCATTATTATGTTTATCATTATCATCATCATTATAATCACTATTGTTATAAGTAATGTTATCGTTATCATTATCGTTATGGTATTGTTATTACTTTTATTTAGTATAATCCACTATTATTACCACTACTAGTATTATTATTATCATTATATTACCATTATTATTTTTTTTACTATTATCATTTCATATTTTTATTATTATTATTTTATTATTATTATTATTATTATTGTTATTAATATCAAAATTATCATTTATTATAATAATAATAAACATTAATTGTTGTTATTATTATTATTATTTTTATTATTATTATTATTATTATTATTATCATCATTATTATTATTATTTATTATTATTATCATTATTACTATCATTATCATAATTGCTATTATCATATTATTGTTATATTATTATATCATTATTATATTGCTATTATTATATTTATTATTATCATCATCATCGTCATTATCTTTATCATTATCATAATTACTATAATCATTATTATCATCATAGTTATTATTATTATTGATATGATAATTATCATTATTACTATCATCATCATTATTTTCATTACTTTCACCACCACCATCATTATGACTATCATTATTGTTAGTATTGTTGTTAATAGTGGCAGTTGTAATAGCAGAGTTGCATAAGAGCGTAATCACTATAAGAATTTTGCGTGGAATATAGAAGTTCTAGGAATAGTTGTATTAGTAGTAGTAATAGTGATAGTACTATTAATAGTAGCAATAGTAATGAATCCAACTTCCAATTGAGATCGAAATACATGAGATTACTTGATGTTTTAATTACCATAATGTATAACTTTACCTGTAGAGTCACAAGGAAGTATAACGAAAATCACTCCAGCCTAGATTTTCCTTAGTAATGATCATGTGTTTCATTTTCATGCTTCATTTTCATTATCACAGTGTATTATCATTGATCATAAAAAGTGTTGAGTGTTTGGGTATACTTTATAATTATATGTATTTAAACTGTATATAAAATGTACATATATTTTGCTAAATTTTAGAGGTATTTTATTTTGTATAGGAATGCTGTTACAATCTCTTTGTTGCAGCAGTCGTGAATGTATCAATAAAAGTATGAATAAAGACTACATATTCCAATTGCGTTTTACCACAATAACTACTAATTAAGCAATTATTTTTTTTATATAGATGCCTCCTTATTTACAAACTTTAGGGTCTGTAGGAAAACATGATTTTAAAAAGTGAAATGAACCCTGAGCTACAACAAAAGTTAAAAATTCGGTGTTTTCTTAACTTTTCGAAACTCGTAAATAAGTGCCTGTCAATAGCCATTGATGTTCAGAGTTAAAGAGTGGGCTCAGAGAAAGGAGGCGGGGGAGAGGGATCACACATACACACACACACACACCACACACACACAACACACACACACACACACACACACACACACACACACACACACACACACACACACACTCACATACAAACCACAAACACACACACACACACAAACACACACACACACACGCGCACACGCACCACGCACACGCACACGCACATGCACCACGCTCACGCTCACACACACACACTCACTTGTATATTTTTCCCCTGAGATGCTTCCTGTCAATTTACTTAACAGCCACATAGTAGCACGTGGAACACTGTCCGAAGGTAGCCATTGTGTTGTAAAACTATGCAATTTAACTTTGTGGAAGAGCTTGGGCCAAGTATAAAACTGAATAAAAACGTTCATATGCAAACACAAACGTCTAAAAAGAAACCGTATAGCTATGGAACTGATTCTTCGTAATATGTGGCGGAAGGTTACGAAGTAATAATAAAAACAGATTTACTGAACGGAGCACGCCTTAATGACGGAAATACAGACATTTCGATAATAATAATGATAGTATTAATAATAATAATAATAATGATGATGATGATGATGACAATGGTAATGATAGTGATAATAGTAACAGTAACAATGACATAATAAGATAATACAACAACTACTAATAACAGTAATAATAATAAGGACAATGATGATAATGGTGATAGTAATAATAACAGTAATGATAATAATAATAATAACAATAACAAGAACAATAAGAACAACAACAGTGATAATAATAATAATAATAACAATAATAATAATAAAACAATGATAATAATGTTGTGTACGTATCTGCACACTTAAATGTGATGAGGTAATTCTTTATTTTTCGCCTTTGAAACGCGCCAATAGAGGACATGAACCATTAGCGGTTGCCGTCGATAACCATACATTATCTGTGTATCAAATGGAGTAAATCTCAAGTGTAAATCAAATTCGGAATCTAGACTTATAACCATAAACAAACCACAGCATCAAACAACAATAGTAAAAAAAAAAAAAAAAAAAAAGTCCCGATATGCGAAACTTAGCCTTGCCCGCGCTATGCCCATGAGGTGAGCCCGGCCTATGTCACCTAATGCCGACTCGCTCACGTGTGTCAGCTGGTGCTGACTCGGCTGAACCTAGTCCTTGCCCGCCGTGGTTCCCAGCCACGCAGTGACCTCTGGGCGACAATTGCAACTTTTCGCGCCTGGGCGGGGCGCGAACCGCCGACCCCTCGGATGAGAGGCCGACACGTTACCACTGTACTAGCCCGGACTGCTAAAAATGTGGATTAGAGGGTTATTGATAAAAGGAAGACGGTTTCAGACAATTCCAGTTGATATATATATATATATATATATATATATATATATATATACTATATATATATATATATATATATATATATATGTTTATTTATTTATTTATATATATATGTATATATATACATATATAGTATACACATACATATATATACATATATTATATATATATATATATATATATATATTTTTTTTTTTTTTTTTTTTTTTTTCGGTAGGTTCATGTTGAGCCGCCGTGGTCACAGCATGATATTTAATTGTAGTTTTCATGTTGTGATGCTCTTGGAGTGAGTACGTGGTAGGGTCCCCAGTTCCTTTCCACGGAGAGTGCCGGTGGTACCCTTTTAGGTAATCATTCTCTCTATTATCCGGGCTTGGAACCAGCACACGACTTGGGCTGGCTTGGCCACCCAGTGGTTAGGTAGGCAATCGAGGTGAAGTTCCTTGCCCAAGGGAACAACGTGACTCGAACCCTCGAACTCAGATTGCCGTCGTGACAGTCTTGAGTGCGATGCTCTAACCACTCGGCCACCGCGGCCTTATATATATATATATATATTATATATTTATATATAAATATATATATACACATATATATATTTATATATATACATATATATATTTTTTTTCTTTCTTTCTTTTTTCTTTTCTTTTTTTTAAGTTGACATTGTTGCTTTTACAATATTATATAGGTTAATGATTATGATAAGGCAAATAATCCAGCTAGTTGTCTGTTTTTCTATCTGACCTATGGTAAATATTTAGACACAGACTGTTTGTGTTATGTATGGAGTATTGGGTGTTACCCAGCGCCAGATAGCTTTTTTTAATGATAATTCAAAATGTCACCCTAATATATCTTCTTTCTCTCTTTCTTCTAGTAGAGCGAGAGAGACAGAAAGAAAGTTTGCGTACGTGGGTGGTTGTGCAGCAGGACATTTATAGCAGTTACCGTAATAATGAGTACATTTTCTTTCGTACAATCGAAAGTTTTCTTTAAGGGTAACTAAAGAGTATGGACCTTCTTTGTATATGAGCTACCGTGTTCGGAAATTGATATACCTTGAAAATATAGTTGTTAATATTATAGATAAATTTTGGACATTGATTATCAAGGCTGATTAAATAAATTCCATTAATTCTTGAAAGCTACATGTTTCAAATGGACAGGCGGGGCGAAACTATGTTCTCAAATAAAGTGAAAAAGTATCGGATCATCATAAATCGATTTAGATTTCCAGTTTGTATAGGAATCAAAATATAAGAAGATACATTTCTGATGGGCGTACATAATTATCAGCATTAAACTAAGTCCCTAGTGAAGTGGTGAATCTCAAAACAAATGAAAACAATCTTAATTACAAACGTAAAATTAAAACAAAATAAAACAGTGAAAAAATGCAACAGTCTCTTTCGGATGGGCTTCATTCTCCCAAATTTATCTGATACTTTATCATAATTCACATCAGTCGCTAACACCCACACTGAGAGAGAAGGAAAAAAGGCGCCACTTTGAAACGTGCTCAGTTATCTCCTCGTGTTATCCCCACCAGCTGCGTCGTGAACTAAAGGCTTCCTTCGTCTCCATGTCACTTACTCTTCTGTTTCTGACGGCGTGACCTATGTGAAGTACTTTAAACTGAATATCTTGTTTAAAGAAAAAATAATGAGGTAAGAAGTGAGAAAACATAATGGTGGCAATACTGTCTTCCCATTATGAGGACCGCAATGTGGTTGGGGATAAAACTAATCATAAAAAGAATACAAAATGATCAAATCCTTTACGGCGAATGGAGACAGGAACGCTAAAAGGTAACGACGATTAACAACACAGAACTCTCAGGGATGACACGCCTTTGTGGTTTTAAAGAGTGGCTGATAATAACAGAAGCGAGAAAGAACCGAGGCTACGATTTTACTAGACTTATTGCATCGTCGTCACTAGAAAACGGGGCTGTCGTGTTCGATACCAAGAATTTTTACCAGAAACATGTATATCGCTGTACGTGACCTATGGCGTCGTATTACCCTGGCGCTGATGCTTCACTGAGCAGCAAAGTGCTGCCTTGGTCAGCAGCAACAAAAGACGTGCTGTTGCCGTGGACATATGGTAAACCCCTCATTGGTGTGGATTTCTGTGGACTGCTACGGGCTAACCTCCCCCACCTATGTGGCACAAAAGCCATATTATGTCTGGTCATATGTTTTTGGGTGTAATGGACAAGGCAGGGATTTGTGCTTCAGTCAAATGTTAAAATCGGACAACAGCTGTTCAAAACCCCAGAGAGTGACAAAATGTGGCATTGTAAGCACGTTTCCTCTTTCTGGAGCTTTGCTAGGAGGCATGAAATTGCTCTTTCTAGGTTCTCTCGACCTGATGAACACTCCTTTGGGGCCGCTAAAGCTGGCATCGATGGAAGGCCTCCCACTTCGGCTTGTCCTAGTTTATTCTAGAAGATATAGCCTACATGAGTAGCTCATTGTTAGACAGTTTCCAGTCTCTCACTGCTTTCTCTATCCCATCAGCTTTTAAAGGGATACTCAGTTGGGAAAAGCTTTGGAGGTGGGATTACCTGAATAGTGATAAGATGATAACTGAACTGTTGGTACCCGGTGTGGGGCGAGAAGCTACTTGCATGAATCTTGCTTGGGGTGTTCCATATGATGATGACTGGCAGTTTGTTCCAGTCTCCGGGTAGTCTTAAAACCTTTTCCCCAAAGGTCCGTTTTTTCGCAATCCTTCTGAGGCTTGTACCCCTGGGCCCAAATTCTCTCTGGCTTCACTGTAGAAGCGTTGAGACCTGGGAGAACTGTATAGCTCGGTTCTACTAGAATCTCCTCAAACCAAAAAGTCGTTCAAATGACTATGGTGAATAAACACAGGTTAGCACGAGTGTTCATACCAATTTGGCTGAAATTGCATTTTTTAAACGTTTTGTTAGTTTAAACTTTTATCATAATATATGCATCAATATGTTCACATTAATGCACCATAATCATGAACATATCAATGGAAATATGAAATAAAGCAATTAAACATTTAATAAACGTATTTACGGGTAACTGGACTGAGAACACCTTTGGATGTGCGCGCCCCCATTATAAAAACAACCAGAAGCTAAAATATCAAATATATTGCATTAGTTTAAGTTATATACATTTCTAAATGTAAGGTCTTTAAATGAACATATATCAGTGCATATAAACGCTTATTCTACAAATTACATTGATGTAAACATTGCAGGTTGACCGCATTCACTAAATTGAAACCAATATCGGTAGTCTAATCATTCCGCACACATACAGTTTTCTGAAAAAATCATATGACGTAGAAAAGCGGATTCCGGGGAATTATGATTTGGCAACAGGCATGAATTCAGAATTTTAGTGGAACCCTCGTAAATCTAATCAAGTCGAGCACTCGTGATATTATGAAAATATTATTTGCATTTCAAAACGTCATCTCTTTTTTGTTTAAAAAAAAAAAAAAAAAAAAAAACATATCCCTGTAGTTTGGCCCCCTTAGGATACAGTTTTTTCTGCGTGGGTAAAATACAAAGGGAATAAGCCAGTACTCTCTTCTGGAAGGAAATCGAGGGGCTGCTGCAGCGACATCAGATATGATTCTCGGTGGCAACACAGCCTGAATACCAATTAGTCAATTCAAATTAGATGTAAAACTGACTTTCGGATACTTGTAGATAGGAATGAATACCTAATGAAACTTTTTTTTACTGCTTCAGCTTGAAAATGCTGGAAATGTCACGGAAAAAATCAGTAAATAACTCATAATCTATAATGATCTTCTCATCCAAAGTAGCTGTGTGTATCGATATAATTCATTTTTTCTGCGTTAATTTTGTTGATGTTTGCAAAACTGCAACCTGCCCCTTACTTATATTCGGCATTGTAATTCATTGTTATTACTAATCTTATCATTGTCATTATTATCTCTATTACAATAATTATCGTCGTTGCCCTTATACTTTATCATCGAAAAAAATTATCAGTATTATCGCTGGGATTATAAATATATCAGTATCTGTACATATATCAGTATCTATTACATATATCAGTATCTAATCTAGCATAACCTACAATCAAAACTAATTAGAAGTAAGCACTTACAATTAACAAAAGAAATCCAAAAATAACGTATTCTTTCTTTTTCTGAACAGAAAGTACATATCATAAGCGCAATGAAAAAGGTTTTGGGAAAAGATACTGAAAAGAATTTTAAAAATAATAATAAAAAAAAAATAAAAAACATGTCGCTGGGCTGAAAATGGTGATGCTGTAAATAATGTAACCCGATTTAGGCAGCAGTTTTTTATGTATGTGAAGATGATGCTGGAATAAATGACCTGTTGTACAGACTGTTCCGTTTAAAATAGCTTTGAAAACGCACACACGCACGCGCAAACACACACACACACACACCAACCACACACACACACACACCAGCACACACACACACACACACACCAGCACACACAAACACACACCCCACACACACACAGACACACACACACACACACACAATATATAATAAAATTTAATATATATATATAATAATTAATGTATATAATACATATATAACATAATGTATATATATATAAATATAAATATATATAAAATATATATATATATATATATAAATATATATACAATATTTTACATAATGTATATAATAAATATAAATAAATAAATTTA
>NW_023643892.1:5000-8955 GCF_015228065.2 Penaeus monodon | reverse complement strand
TTTATTAGTTATTATTTATTATTATCATTATTATTATTTGTACTGGTAGTATAATTGCAAAAAATAATTATTATAACACAGTAATAATTACAGTAATAACGATACTAATTAAGATAATGATATATAAATAATTATTATAAAATCGTTATTATTGTTATAATTATTGTTATTACTATTATTATTGTTGTGGTTATTAGTATTATTGCAAAAATATATACTATAACTCCAATGATTGCAATAATAATGATAACAATTGCAATAAAGATGATAATAATTGCAATAATGATGATAATGATGATGATAATGATGATAATGATGTTAATGATGATGATGACGATAATAATGATGATAATCATGATAATGATGATAATTACAGGAATTGTCTCCATATATAATATAAAAAAGGTAAAAGAAAAACATTCCCAAAAGTCGAAAAAGCGGCAAAATCTAGCGAAATATAGCCTTTTGAGAGTATACTCCAAAATGACGTTTTTTCGATTTCTTTGGTGATTTCGGCAATTATTAGGGTAATAATGATAATAATTACCAGAATTGTATTAATCATAACAATAATGATGATAAAAGTGAGAATAGAGAGAATTTTGATAATATTTGAATATTATTATTATTATTATTATTATTATTATTATTATTATTATAATAATTATTATTATTATTATAATTATTATTATTATTATTATTATTATTATTATTATTATTATTATTATTATTATTATTATTATTACGATTATCTTAATTATTAGTATTATTGCCAAAAAATATATTATAACTGTAATAATAACAATAATAATAATAAGTATAATAATAATAATAATAATGCTAGTGGTTATAATATTGCTATTAGTATTATTATTGTTATTATTATCATTATTATTATTTGTACTGGTAGTATAATTGAAAAAATAATGATTATAACAGTAATAATTACAGTAATAACGATAGTAATTAAGATAATGATATAAATAATGATTATAAAATCGTTCTTATTGTTATAATTATTGTTATTACTATTATTATTGTTGTGGTTACTAGTATTATTGCAAAAATATATACTATAACTCCAATGATTGCATTAATAATGATAACAATTGCAATAATGATGATAATAATTACAATAATGATGATAATGATGATGATAATGATGATAATGATGATAATGATGATGATAACGATAATAATGATGATAATAATGATAATGATGATGATAATAACAGGAATTGTGTCCATATATAATATAAAAAAGGTAAAAGAAAAACATTCCCAAAAGTCGAGAAAGCGGCAAAATCTAGCGAAATATAGCCTTGTGAGAGTATACTCCAAAATGAAGTTTTTTCGATTTCTTTGGTGTTTTCGGCAATTATTGGGTAATAATGATAAAATTTTACCAGAATTGTTTTAAACATAACAATAAGGGAATAAAAGTGAAAATCAAGAAAATTTTTGATAAATTTTGTATATTATTATTATCATTATTATTTTAAATTATTTTTAAATTATTATTTTTTAAATTTTTAAATTATTTTAAATTTTATTATTTTTATTTTTTAAAAATTTTAATTATTATTATTTTTTGGATTATTTATTATTTTATTATTATTACTATTTTATTTTTAATTTTTACTATTATCTTAATTTTTAGTTTTTAAATTCCCCAAAAAATATATTTAAACTGTAAAAAAAAAACAAATAAAAAAAGTATAATAATAAAAATAATAATAATGTAGGGGTTTTAAAATTTATTGTTTTTAAAGTTTTATTTTTGGTTATTTTTATCATTTTATTATTTGTAGGGGTAGTATTTTGGGAAA
This sequence comes from Penaeus monodon, assembly GCF_015228065.2. Taxonomy (NCBI): domain Eukaryota; kingdom Metazoa; phylum Arthropoda; class Malacostraca; order Decapoda; family Penaeidae; genus Penaeus; species Penaeus monodon. The sequence continues at coordinate 7,126 of NW_023643892.1, read as the reverse complement.
AAATTTTATTATAACAGTAATAATTACAGTAATAACGATTCTAATTAAAAGATAATTATATAAATAATTATTAAAAATCTTAAATTATTGTTATTATTATTGTTTTTAAACTATTATTTTGTTGGGGGTTACTATTATTATTGAAAAAATATATACTATAAACCCCCAATGTTTTCCCAATTAATAATGAAAACAATTGCAAAAATGATGATAATAATTGAAATAATGATGATAATGAATGAGAAAATTTATGATAATAAAGGGAAAAACGTAAAAATGATGAAAATCATGTTTAAATGATGATGAAAAAAAAACCGGAATTGTGCCCCTATAAAAATTTAAAAAAAGGGTAAAAAAAACTTTCCCCAAAACCCAAAAAAAGGGGAAAAATAAAAGCAAAATATAGCCTTTTGACAGAAAACCCCAAAAATGAGTTTTTTTTCGGTTTCTTTGGTGTTTTCCGGCAATTTTTGGGGTAAAAATGATAAAATTAACAGAATTGAAATTAAATCAAAAATAATGATGATAAAAGTGAGAAATGAAATTTTTGATAACATTTAAATATTTTTATTATTTTTGTTACTTTATTATTTTATTATTTTTATTATTATTATTATTATTATTATTATTATTATTATTTTTTATTATTATTATTTTTTTATTATTATTTTTTAATATTATTACTATTTTTTTAAATTACTAGTATTTTTGCCAAAAAATTATTATAACTGTAATAATAAAATAATATAAAATAAATTAATAATAATAATAATAATAAAATAATCAAGTGGTTACAATATTTTTTTATTATATTTTTATTTTTATTTTATCATTATTATTATTTGTACTGGAAATATAATTCCCAAAAATAATATTAAACAGTAAAAATTCCAGTAAAACGATCCAAATTTAAAGAAAAATTTATAAAATTTAATTACTAAAAACCCGTTATTATTGTTATTATTTATTTTTTATTACTATTATTATTTTTGGGTTTATTAGTATTTTGAAAAAATATATACTAAACCCCAATAAATTGAAATAATAATGATAAAAATTGGAATAATAAAATGAAAATAATTGCAAAAATTTGTGATAATGTGATTTTAATAAATAATGATGATATGAGGATGATGACGAAAATAATGATGATAATAAATGAAAATGATATAAAAACCCGGGAATTGCCCTCCATATTAATAAAAAAAACCCGTAAAAAAAACTTTCCCCAAAAAAGCCCAAAAAGGGGCAAAAATCTACGAAATATACCCTTTTTGAAGTATCTCCAAAATGAGGTTTTTTTCGATTTCTTTGGGGGTTTTCGGCAATTTTTAAGGGTAATTATGTTTAAAATTTACCGGGAAAGGGTATTAACCCATAATTTTTAATGATAAAAAAGTGAGAAAAAAGAAATTTTGATAAATTTGAATATTTTTTATTATTATTATTATTATTATTATTATTATTATTATTATTATGATTATTTTTTATTTTAAACATTATTATTATTCCCAAAAAATATTTTTAAAAAACTGTAATAAAAACAAAAATAATATAATAAAATAAAAAATAAAAATGCTAGGGGTTAAAAATTTTGGGTTTATTGTTTTATTATTGTTATTATTATCTTTTAATTATTATTTGTACGGGTAGTATAATTGCAAAAATAATTATTTTAAAAAGTAAAAATTTACAGTAATAACGATACAAATTTAAAGAAAATATTAAAAAATTTTTATAAAATCGTTTTTAAATTGTTATTTTTATTGTTTTTAAATATTATTATTGTTGGGGGTTTTTATATTTTTTGGCAAAAATATATACTTAACCCAATGTTTGGGAATAATAATGAAAACCCAATTCCTTAAATGATGATAATTTGAAATAATGATGAAAATGTGAATAATAAAATGAAAATGATGATGAAACGTTTATAATAAAGGGAATAATCCTGTAATAAATGATAAACAATTTCCTGTTATTATCTCTTTATTATCAGGATTATCATCATTAATGGGTTATCATCATCATTATCATCATATCATCATTATATCATCATTATCATCATTATTGCAATTATTATCATCATTTTTGGGCCAATTTTTACCCTTTATTATTGCAATTTT
>NW_023643891.1:0-8956 GCF_015228065.2 Penaeus monodon | reverse complement strand
CCTACCCATAAACCACCCAAGGGCCCCTTTAATTTTGCCACCTACATTTTGACTAGGTAGCAACTCTCAGATTCAAATTTGGATCCACTACATGAAGCCACAGACCGTCGACGTGGTTCTCTTTTACCCCTTACCCGAAACTGCCATTTCCCAATTTCGCTAACCCACCCCATCTAACTCCCTTTTCTACCTCTACTTCCCCATGTAACTCTTTGCATCCTAAACAGACACTCCAATCTCTACTACAGTACTCAATCACCACTACAACCTCCCACCTTCCCTCTCCCTCCTCGCACTACCCGTAACGACAGAACAAACGTTCCACCCCCTCTTCCCTACCACACAATCACCTCCACCTTCCTTTGCCCCACGCTTGAGACACCAGTCCTCTCTCCCCCTCACAAGAAATCCTTTATCCCAAACTCCCAACAACTCCTAAAAGAAACTATTGAAAATTTGAGATTACTTATAAAACTGACATCAACCTCCAATTTACAACTCCTGCTCCTTCCACACTCCAAGTAACTGCTGATATCCATCCTCCTCCTAACGTATCCCCCCTAACCCTATCCTCCTAACCCCTCCCAACACAGCCCATATAATGATATGATTACCACATTTAGCATGGGAGTAAAATAATGATTATTCAATATGTTGTGGAAATGTCCATTTATTGGTGTGCAATATTGCACTTCTTAACCTCAGATTCTACCATACTCCAAAGCATGGCATCTCTGGAGGTACCATCAAAACCAGATGCCTGTGATAATATTTGTAAGAATGTGGATTCTACCATTTTAAATTTTTGTTGTTTTATGCAAGTATGAAAAGTTATTGTTGATAGTATTAATTTTTTTTAAATTATAAAAATATGATTGAAGGGATGCATCATGTTTTTATGATTATACTCTACATTTTTTTGTGGGAAAATTTTGGAGTAAGGCATTTTAGTAGGGATTGAGATATAAGGTGCTTAAAAGAAACAGATCATTTGAATTATATGCATTTTACTGAAGGCATAACATAAATGAATAGTTATTCTTGATGAAAAATATGTTGCTATTTTTTATGAACCATCACTGGATATGAGGTGTTAAAATGTGTCCTAGGGTATTAAGGACTTTGATTTAAACAGCCATATCCATTTTTAGGTACCAAACCTTCCAAGACCCTCTTCCCAAAAGCCTTCAATCTCCATTTTTCCTGATAAAGGAGTAAAAAATAATTTCCGTACTCTTGAACACATAATCTGATATTACAATATTTTACAGCAACAGCTATGGGGACAGCGGCACCCACAAATGTCTTGACACGCAGTAAACATCTGGGCCAAATGTGTAAGGAGAGATCTGCAAAGGTTTGTTACAGCTTTATAAACATATATATATATATCTACAACCACCCTATAGACTAATTAAGTCAAGATACAATATTATACAAATTATAACCAGCAATCATGAAAATTTGGAATGTAAGGAGCTTTTTTAGTATTTCCTGTTGCACTTATTATTCAGTAGGAGATAAACAAAACGCTTCCTAAGGTGTAAATAATCATTTTTTACAGGTACATCTACACAGTTACAATAATCTCTTTATGTACATATTGATAAAGATTATTTATAATCTACATGTAAATACTTAATTTTCTAACTATAGTTTCAGATCTTTCTTAAATCATATTTACTCATACTTCTTCACTTTTTTTTCAGAAACATTGAAAAGAAAAATATACGATGTCGATGTCTCCTAAAGTACGATTATACTTTAAGGAGACATCGAGCAACTATTATAGGCTCAGGAATCAGCTCAAAACAATGCAACTAAAGTATGATATACACCAAACAGTTAATTGCAAATGAGCTAGATTCTTAGACCTAAAATTAGTGAGTTTTTAATGCTCAAAAAAATGTAGCACCACCACAAAAAATGGGGAAATACAGCCAACAATGAAAAATTTGCCTTTGCCACGAATAGCAGTCCAAGGGCTTAAGAATGCGAAATCCGAAATGTAGAAATTTTCTCCCTGTGGGGGATTTTAAAAAGGGGAAAAATTTTTCCAAAAAAAACTTTTGGAATTTAAAAGCATTTTTCCCGTTTTTTTGGGAAAAAACCCTTTCCAAAAACCTTTTTTTCTTCCAAAAGTTCAAAATCCCCCAACTTTTTGGCCTGAAATTTTTTTTTTAAAAATTTTTAAATTTTCCTTAAAAAAAAATTTTTACTCAAAAAAACTTTTTAAAATTTTTGGTTTTAAAACAAAAAAAAGGGGAAAAATTCGGGGGGTTTTTTTAAAACCCCTAAAAAAGGAAATTTTTAAAGGAGCCCCATTTTAAAAATTTTATTTATATCAAACCACCAAAACAAAAAGTAAAATAAATTATAAATTTAACCAAAAAAAAAAAATTTTGGAATGAAGGAGTTTTTTAGTTTTTCCTTTGGGATTATTTTTTGTAAGCCCTTTTCCAATTAAAAAATTTTTTTAAGGCCCCAACCAAAATAATTCAAGTAAAAGAAAAATTAAAATTTTCCTTTACCCAGAAAATATTAACAACCGGGGGTTTAAAATTTTTAAATTAAAATTTAAAATTACTCCCTTTCCATTTTGTTTTGAAAAAATTGGCCAAAAATATAAAAGGCTGATTCCAAAAACGTTTTTTAAAACAAAAAAGGAAAAAATTTGGTCAAATACCCCCAAAAAAAATTTTTTTTTAAAATAATAAAAAAAATTTTTTTTTTTCTATTTTTCCTTGCCTAAAATTTGTTTTTTAAAATTAAAATTTGTCCCCCCCCAAAAAATAAGGGGCAAGATACGCAACTAAAAGTTTTTCCACAAAACCCCAAAGGGGCTTACCCCCTATTTTGGTGGTCCAAAAAAAGGCTTGGGAGGGGTTTGGTAAAATAATTTTAAGTGAAAACTAAAAAAATTTTTAACAAAAACAAAGTTTGATTTTCCCAAAAAGTATTAACAAAATAAAAAAAATTTAAAACAACCGCAAAAAGGGTTAAAATTTCCTTTTCCCCCGAATAAAAAAGAAAACCGGGGAGGGTTTTTGGGTTAATTTTAAAAAATTTTAAAGGGTCCGGGGGAAAAAAGTTTGGGGGGATAAAAAAAGTGTTAAAAAATTAAACCCCCCAAACAAAAGAGTACCCAAAAATTAATTAAAAAAAAAAAACCCCAAAACATTTTGAAAAATGGGGCATGAAAAAAAAAATTTTTCCCCCCATGCTTTGTTTTTTAAATTTTAAACCTTCCCCAATAAAAGGGTGGGCTAAAATTTTATGCTTGCTGCCCCTTTGGGGGGGGGGGGGGAAGGGAAAATTTTTGGCAAAAAAATAAAAAAACGGTTTTAAATCGGGGAAAAAACTATTTTTTAAGTTTTCCCCAAAATTTTTTAAAGATAATAAATTTAAAATTTTCCCCCCTAATATTTTTTTATAAAATTTTTTTGATAATAATTTTTTGTATTTTTTTTATTTTTTAATAAAAAAAAAAAAAATTTTTTTTAATATAATATATAATAATAATTATTTTGATTTTAAAATATATATAAAAGGGAAAATATAAATATCAAATAAAATTTTAAATATATATATATATAAAATAATATATTATAATTATTTATATATAGTATATATATATAATAAAAATAGGAAATATATAATATATATATATATAAAATTTTAATCAAAATATATATATATATAAAAAAATATAATATAATATATATATAAAATATTAATATACATAACATTTTACAAAAAACATATACATATACAATAAAATAAATATACATATAAATAACTTATACATATAAATAAATAAAAATATAATATTATAAATATAATATATTTTTAATATATATAATATATATATATAATATTAAAATATAAAACTAAAAAGATAAAAAAAAAATTTTATAATATAATAAAATAAAAATTTTTCAACTTTTAATTTATAAATATCAATAATATTAAAAATAAAATTATATAATATATATATATATATTATATATTATATTAAAATATAAAATAAATCAAAAAATTAAAATTACATATAATATTATATATACATTTTTTAAAAATATATTATATATATTACTATATTTTATATTAAATATAATATATATATAATATCCCAAATTTTATATATAAATTATAAAAATTTTATTAAAATAATAATATATAAAAAAAAATATAAAAAATAAAATATATAAATTTATATAACATAAATGAAATATTACAAAATATCATATATAAATTATTATAATAAATAATGGTATAAAAATATATAAAAATAATATATAAAAAATTTTTAAAAAAATATATAAAGGTGAATATTAAAAAATTTTAAAAGAAAATTAATATACAAATATATAAAAAGATATAATTATATAAAATTAATTTTTAAATATTTTTAAAATTATTTTATATATAAATATTTAAAATAAATTTATTTTTAAAATTTATTATATGAATTTTTATAAATTTTATATTATATACAATATATATAAATAAAAATATACATACATACAAAACAAAAAACCCCACACAACACACAAAACAACACACCCCCACACACAAAAAAAAACACACACACAAAAACACACAAAAACCACACACACAAAACACTTTTGGTGTGTGTGTGTGTGGTTGTGGGGTGGTGTGTGTGGGGGGTGTGTGTGTTGTGGGGGGGTGTGTGTGTGGTGGGGGTTTTGTGGGGTGTGTGTGCCCCGTGGGGGTGGGGTTATTTTTTGTTTTTAAAAAATATTATTTTTCTTATTTTAATATATAATATATATATATAATTATATAAAATATTTTAATAATATATATATTTAAAATGCATATGTATATATATTTATCATATTTCCATATGTGATCCCTTTATACCCTGCAAAATAAAAAAAAATAGTTTTTTAAGCTTTTTTAGATATTTGGCCCCCTTTTCCTTTTTTTCCTTATTTTTCCTTTCCCGTGCCCCGCCCTTTTTTTTAAAAAAAAATAAATTTTAAGGATTAGCAACGGGATGAAAAGGGCAGGGGGAAGGGGGTGAGAAAAAATTTAACCCAAGGGAGGTGAGAGAAAGAAAACTTTTGGTTTATACCGAGAATATCTGTATTTTTTTTGGCCACTTTTTATAAAAAATTTCCCTTCTGGGAAATAATTAAATTTTTTTTTCAAGGCCCAGAAAAAAGAAATTTAATGTATTAAATCAAAAATTTATTTTTTGGCAGAATTTTAACCATTTTTTTAGGTTTTGTTACGCATTCATTTTTTGCGTAAAAGGAGAAAAGGGGGCTTCCTCCCAGAAAAAGGCAAACAGGTGGCATCGGGTTTTTGTTTTTGGGGGAATGGGGGGGTTGGAAGTTTTGGATTTTTGTTCTAAAAGGGGAATTTATTTTTCAGAAGGAATAGAAATCACAGCATTTTTCCCAAATGGGATTTTTGGGTTAATTATTTTTTTTTATCTTTTAAAATTTTCCTTTGCAATTGTGTTGTAAAAAGTAAACATTTTTGCACCCGAGTGGAAAAGAAACCCAAAAAATAAAAAAATTTTTTCCCGTGAGCCCAATTTTTATCAGGCATGACCAAAAACCCTACCCCAACTTTGGTATAAGAATTGTAAAGTATTATCCAAATGATGTTTACATTTGGAAATTTTTGACTTAAACCTGGGGGCTTCTGTTTTCCACCCCTGAGAGGAAAATCCCCAAAGGGGTTTATGGGGGGGAGGCACTTTTTAAGGGGTTTTCCTATTTTGTCATGTTTGTATTATTTGTAAATTTTTTTAAAATTTCATTTCATTAGGACCCATAAAGGAATTTTAATTTTTTGTTTGCCCCAGTAAACAAATTGCAAAGGTTTTTTTTTTAGCTAAGACAGTGGTTTTAAAAGACAAGGCAAACCCCGGTGAAAGATTTGCCTAAACTTAAAGATGCACCGGCTGACTCCCCCCCCACTTTTTATTGGGGGAAAATACGTGAAATTTTTCCCACATTCCCGGGAAAGAACCAAAGAAACGACTGGTGAGGCCCCATGTTTGAAAAGACCTTAAAGTTTTTTTCGTTCCCTTTTTTTGTTTTTCTTGTTTTTTTGAAAAGGGCGGCCCTTAATTTTTCTTTCGAAAATGGTAGATGAACATCTGGGGCGTTTGCCAATTGGGGGTTTCCGGTAAAGGGTTGGGCCCCCTTGCGCGCCTTGGGGAACTGCACATGAACTTAAAAACTGGGGCCCGGTCTCCCCAAAGGTTGGGGGAAAAAAAAATAGATCACGGATCTTACTTTTGTCCCTTGGTTTCACTCCTAAAATGGGGCCCCCGTAGGTTGGGAAAGTGAAACCCCAAATTTTTGAGCAACATTACGTAAACTCCCGAGGGATGACCCAAGCTGGGTGCAAGTTTTTCGAAAGAAAAAAGGCCGTTAGTTAATTCGAAACCCCTTTCTAAAGGCAGAGGAAAGTTTTTGTTTTTGGGGAACCAAACTCTTTTCCCCAGCTACTGAATGGGCCTCCCGCCCTAGCGGAATTTCCCTTTAATCTGAGGATGCCAAAAGAAACCTTCGGGGGGATCAAGGAAACAAAAAAACAACAATGTCGCAAAAAACCCAACCCAATCATCAGGGGACTGGGTTTTTTGACGAACCTTTTTTTGTATAAGAGTTTATATGGCAGGGGGTTAGATAACTCATTTGACCACTTCGAAAATTCCCCCGCGGAGGGGTTTTGTAGGCCCATTGGAAAGACGAACGTTAGTGGTCCTTGGGTCTTGGAATATTAGGAATTTTTTTGCCATACAGGTAGTGGTTTTAAAAACACAACCCCTTTTTATCACAGCGAGTTTCTTCAAAATTGCCCGGTTTTTTCGTTTTGGGGTACCCCCACGTTTCACGGGGAAAAAAAAAAGCTACTGCAAAGGGGGGAATCATCCCGGGCCCCTCGGGATAAGGCAGGCTCCTTTAAAGCCAACTTTTAAGCATCACAGGAACCTCAAATGGAAGGGGGGTTCGATTCTTTAGGAGGAGCTTTAAAAAGTGATTGCCTTTTTAAGGGTTATGAAGTTTTTTTTTTTCCCCCATTTTGTCCAGACAAACTTTGCCTTTATAGGGGTTTTTAGCCCTTTAAGTGGGGCAGCAAACAGCAAACATAATTGGGGGAATGTGTTTTTTTTAAAATAAAAACTAAGCCCCGAAATTCTGCGCACCTTCTTTTTGGCCAAATAGGGGGAAAAAGTGTTTTATTAATGGCAATGAAACCCTTTTCAAAGGGTCCGGTAAAATTCCCCCAATGGGGGTGACCTTTAAAACCCCGGAAATTTAAATTCGCGGGGTTTGCAAAATTCGGCCCTTTTTTGCTATTCAATCTAAACCCTGCCCATTTTAAAAAGATGCAAGGTTTCTGTTTTGATTCTCTAGATTTCTCTTCAGACCCCAGAAACCGGGGCCCCAACGACATCATCGAGGTTTAAACCCACCGAAAGTCCCCCCTGTTTTCCGTTGAAAAATCCATTATTAATGGTTCTCTGAAAAATTTCCAGGGGCCGGTTTTTGCCCAAAACCAAAAAAGGTAAAACGTCTGAACTGCCACAGGGCGATGTCCGCGGAAAAACGCGGTTCCCTTTTGGAAAGATTCCCCCCCAAAATTTTACAGAGATCGGCCCAAAAAAACGCCCTTTTTTCCGTCGAAAACCGAAAACCAAGTGTATCCCCTGAAACTCGTCCCAGAGTTTGTAAAACACCCAGGGATAGGAAACTATCGGCGACAGTCGCCGCATTTAGCCCTCGAAAATCAATGCAAAAAACCCCTTGGTAACCGTTTTTTTTTTTACGAACGAGGGGGGCCACAGGAGATAACCCCTTTTGGAGACGAGGGCCCATCACCCCCTTTATCTCTCCTTAAACGCACTCGGGTTTGGCGAAAAAAGAAAAACTTTAGTCCCGTTTTCGGGGAAGCGCCCCTGACGGACACATACGGGCTTAGGAATCTTTTTATTTCAATACGGTTTCTCCCAAATCCCCGGGACGTGACCTAATAAAGGGGTCCATCTGAGAAAAAATTTTTTGGGGAAAAATTTTTCAAAATCCCCTTGCCAAAAATGATGTTTTCTGCCCCTTCATTCAAAGGTCCCAGGTGAAACCTAACTGGGGACACCCGGCACAGGTTTTCCATTTCCTGTCGGGCGTCCGGCGGAAAGGGCGGGAAACGATTTCGGGGAAAGATGGTTTTTCAGAGTCCTCGTTTAACCCAAAATCCCGTGTCCCCTAATATTTTATTAAAATCCCTCATTTGGGTTCCCTCCTCTTTAAACCTCCCTTTGATCACTCGCGGGGGGGTCCTCGAACGAACCTCCCCTGACGGGATCCCGTTTTTTAAACCCTCTTTCCCCGGCAACAACCACCTGTCTGCTTCACCCGAAACCCCGCAAACATTTTTAATAGTTTTAAAGGTTTTCGAGTCTGTTGGGTTTAAAAAACCCATACAGACACACACGTTATTTAGGGACAATAAAATCTCGGTACTAGCCGCTGAATCACTTTTTCGCCCGTAAAAATCGGTACCGGCCCGGAGAACTTCTCGGCCCCTGACCTTTAAAAATCTCCTGTAACGGAAAGGGGGCAAAAAACACACCGTACGCAATGCGTGCACTTTATTAGAGATCCCGTAAAGGGCCACTTTTCTCACTGCCCCCGAAACCCGAATTGGGCGTGATTTCACAAAAAATTGGTTTCATCCCCTGTTTAAATTTAAAAGGGGAGAGAGAGAAAAAAAATAGGGAAAAGAAGGGGAAGGGGGGAAAATTGCGAAAGAAAAAGAAAGATATAAAACATTCTTTTAATTTTCCCACATGCGGAGGCCGATTTTTCCCCTTTTTTCCCTTATTTTTTCTTTTTTGGGAAACAAAAAAAAAAAGAATTTTTTTATAGTACGAAAAAAAAAAAAAGAAGAAAAAATCGCGGCCCCGGGC
>NW_023643890.1:2500-8956 GCF_015228065.2 Penaeus monodon | reverse complement strand
AGTGAGGAGATGTGGAGTAGGAGATGGAGTGGAGGGTGTTGGGAGGAGGAAGGTGTGTACTTGAGGTGAGAGTGAGCTGGGTGGAGGATTGGAATGGAGAGAGTAACAGCAAACATCGAGGAGGGGGTACTAGTATCAGTATTAGAGGCAGGGGTCAGGACACCAATGAAATCAAATTTAGATAGACTAGTTGATGAAGGGCAAGCCGTAATGCCCCTAATAAGATAAAATAATCTTCATTATTGGCCATGATGAACCTGAAGTAAATGAGAAGAAACAATCTTTACCTCCGGGTCCCCATGAGGGGTAAGGGCTAGGCAATTAAACAAATGAAAACGGTGCCATGGCTCCCAGAGGCCATTCATGACTGACACAAAGCCAGCCTTTCATCCTTTCAGCTCAGCTCTCACACTTTAGGAAGTGAACAGGAGGAGGAAATGAAGAAGGGAAAGAAAAGGAACGGGAGAAGAGAAGACCATGCAAAATATGTTGAGGCAAGGGCTGAGGTCCAAGGCAGGGTGATCTATAATGTGCACGAGTCCCCATCTCTTAATCCCCCCGCCCCCCCGACAAGAAGCAGCATGGGATTAGGGGGAGCTACAAGATAAGCACTACCTCAAAGAGATATGAACTACAAAGAAAAACTACAAAAAATAGTACTTACTACTTGGATGGAAAAATGAAAAGTGGCTACATGATTTCTTGGTACATTATATTGCAGTTAAAGAGAAGTTAGAAAAATGTGACTAATTTGAACACCAGAACAACCAAAGGACATAATATTAATAAAATATATTTCATTCATATTTTTTACACATCATGGCAAGTTCATATGTTTGCTATTTTATATGATGGTTAATGGTTAATGGTTAAAAGCAAGAGAAATGTGCTAGACATCTAAGGTCATGTAGCACTATAGTTAATGTTAGGGAAGGGTGGTTGAGTTAGTGATTAGTTGTCTAAGCTGGGCAAAGGAATTGGTGAGTGAAAGGTTAGGGTCGGGTGTGGTAAGGAGTTAGATTAGATGAAGGATATGTATGCGTTTGAGGAAAGAGAATAGGTTGTTGAAGCAGAAAGTGTGGGATTCTGTAAGGATGTCTGATAGGTTGGGAGGTCGGTGAAGGGAGGATAGGTGGGGGAAAGTAGAGGTACGGGTTGTTCAAAACGTGGGCACGACAATAGGATGTGGGATTGAAAGGGGAACATTACATAAGGAACATAAGGGTGGATCAGATTGTGACATCAGATAGGAGTGTGTTAGACGGGTGTGGCCAATGCGTAGTCGGGTGAGAGCGGTCTCCCAACGTCTGTTCCGATGAAATGGAGTTGACCAGGAGGAGATTGATAGTTTTACAGAATGTAATTTATTAGTGCGGAGGCTTGACCAAAAGATTGCCATCGATTATACAAGAAGGTCTTAAAGTGTGGGTAATAATCCGTGGCTGGGATACGTGAGAAGCGTGGTTGGTATGATGTGGACATAGAGGCGTGGCGTGCTAGTGTATCTGCCTGTTCATTGCCGGGGATTCCAACATGGCTGGGCACCCAGCAAAATTTTATTGTTTTATGGCGTGTGGACAGGTAGAAACAACCAGTTCTGGATCTTACAAACAAGTGGGTTGGTGGTGTGTATTGACTTTATGAGAGTTAATGAGTTACGGGAGTCAGTAAAAATTGTAAAAGAGGAAGAGGAGAGTGAGTATATGTGTTTTAGAGCAAAAAGGAGTGCATACAGTCCTGTAGTAAGGACACTGGATTCAGGAGGAAGGGAGTATTTGAAAGTACGAGTTAGGAAGATTACTGCAAAACCAGCACCGGAGGTGGATTTGGAGCCATCAGTATATACGTGAATACTAGAGGAATGATTGGAGACATGGTCAAGGAAATGTATGAGAAGGACAGTAGGAGGGATATTTGATTTTGGTGGGTCGGGGAAAACAGAAGAGCAAATATGGGGGTGAGGTATAAGCCATGGAGGGACGGAATGGACAGAGAACGGGAGAGGTTGGAGATGGGGGAAAGGGGAATGGGAGAGGAGGGTATCCATGCGAGTGGAGAAAGGAGTAGGTAATCGTGGAGATGAAGCTAAGGTAAGAAGTAGGGGTTGTGGGATAGTTAGTTTAGTGAGGGAAAATTGGTGGAATTGAACATAGCATCGGAGAGAGAGAAGGGCACGACGTCGAGATAGAGATGGTATGCCTGATTCAGTGTACAGGCTCTCAACTGGGGAGGAGCGAAAGGCACCTAGTGTTAAGCGAAGACCACAGTGATGGATTGTATCAAGATGGGCAAGGAGAGAAGTTGAGGCAGAGGAGTAGATATGGCATCCATAATCTAGAGTGGAGAGGATCAAAGTAACATGAAGATGAAGGAGAGTTTGCGATCTGAGCCCATGATATATGGGATAGAGTTTAAGATTCGAAGACGGCAGAGAGCTTTTCTTTAATGTGTAGAATATGGTCTCGCCAGGACAGTTTGGAGTCAAAAATGACACCTAGGAATTTGCCAGAGGAACGGCATTGGAGTGGAGTGCCATATAAGAAGAGTGGGGGTAGGGGACCTACACGTGAGCGAGAGAAAAGAATGGAGAAAGATTTAGAGGTAGAGAAGCGGAAGCCATGGTTTGTGGCTCAGGAAGATACTGATGAGATTGCAGATTGAAGAAATTGGTAGAGATTTGGTATGGATGTGTCAGAGGCATAGATGGTTAAATAATCAACATATAGTGATGACGGGCTCCTGGTGGTATAACGAGACAATATTATTAACAGCAAGAAGGAATAAAGTGGTACTGAGCACACTGCCTTGTGGGACACCTTCGATTTGGGGAAAGAAAGATGATGTGGCAGAGGCGATTTTGACCTGGAAAGTGCGTTGGGAGAGGAAGGACTTTATGAAGACACCCATGTTTCCACGTATGCCTAGAGAGGACAGTTGTTGGAGAATATGGTACCGCCATGTCGTATCTTATGCTTTTTCTAAATAAAAAAAAATAGCTAGTACGGATTCATGGCGTGCAAATGCAGATGTAATATATGTCTCAAAATGAGCAAGGGGGTCAGCTGTGCTTCTGGCACGGCGAAAACCGAATTGGGAAGGAGAGAGAAGATTGTGAGATTCAAGATACCACATTAAGCGGAAGTTCACCATTCACCATAGTTTGCACAAGCAGCTAGTTAGTGCGATGGGGCGATAGTCTTGAGGAAAGGTACCCGATTTATTGGGTTTCAGGAAGGGAAGGATAAGAGCTTCTCGCCAATTAGAAGGGAAATTTCCTGATGTCCATATGTGGTTGTAAATTTTTAATAGGAAGGATAAGGAGGAAGATGGGAGTTGCCGGAGCATACGGTAGTGAATACCGTCACGGCCTTCATGAGTGTTACGGCACGATTGTAGGGCAGTAATGAGTTCAGAGGAAGAAAATGGGGCATTATAGGACTCAGCAGAGGATGGGGTGAAGGTAATGGGGTACGTTCTCTGGTGGTCTTAATAGAAGAGAAGTGTGGAGAAAGGTGAGAACCACTACTGACCTGGCTGAAATAATCACCCAGTTCATTAGCGACTTGGAGAGGATCAGAAATGAGGGTATTTCGAATATGGAGGACAGGGGCAGGATGGGGGGGATGTTGCCTGATAGTTTATGAATCGGCGCCAAACATTTGAGATAGATGTAGAGGATGTAATTGATGAAACATAATTTCGCCAGCTATTTGTTTTACTTTTCCGGATTTACGACGAAGGTAGGTGGATGCTCTTTTAAAGGAGATAAGGGTTGATATTTGATTTGGAGTACCTCTCTTGTAGCGGTAACTGTTCCAGGCTGCACGTTTTAAGCGAAGTGCTTTAGTGCAATCAGAATTCCACCATGGAACACATTTGGAGGTATATGGTCTTGAGGTTCGAGGGATAGCTGTATGTGCAGCTCTTAAGACTGTATTTGTGAAATACTGTATCATTTCTGAAATGGAGGTGAGGGAGGATGGAGGGGTATGAATAGCAGAGAGTGAAGTGAAAGTATGCCAGTCGGCTCTATCAAAGCACCAGCGTGGGGAGTTAGGGAGTGGTACGTATGAAGTAGGAGAAAGAAGAACTGGAAAGTGGTCACTATAGGGAAAGTGGTCTAAGACTGACCAGTGGAAATCTAAATGAAGAGAAGGGGAACATAGAGAGAGGTCAATGCATGAAAAGATTGCGTGCGTGTATCAAAGTGTGTGGGGCGATCTGAATTTAGAATAGTAAGGTCAGCTGTGGAGAGGAAGCGCTCTAGAGATTGGCCTCGGGAGTTTGTGACAGAATCACCCCATAGAGTGTGGCGGCAGTTAAAGTCACCAACTATGAGGAAAGGTGGTTGAAGTTGGGAAATTAGATTTTCAAAAGCAACAAAGTCAATGGGGTGGGAAGGGGAGAAGTAGACTGAAATCACTGTGATCCAACGATGAAGGAAGATACGGATAACTGTGCAAGGGACATTGGTTTGAAAGGGAGGTGTGACATAAGGTGTTTTCTGATTGATAAGTATGGATGAGACATAAAGGGAATGTGGGGAAGATACAATAGATGGATATAAGAGGAAAGGATATGACGAAGGTCAGGTCTGTGGGAGCGGAAACCGCGAATATTCCAATGAAGGATAGTTATACTTTACTGATATAGATTGTAGTACGTGTTGCAGATTTTGAGGGGGAAGCAGCTAGAGGGTGGGATAAGGACCGAGAGGTCTGAGATGGGAGAGGTGTGGGAGTTGGTGTTCTACTAGGAGGGGTATTAGGAGATGGAGGGTCTGAGGAAGGGGATACTTGTGACATAAGGGATTCACGTGTGTATCCAGGAGGGAGTGGAAGGGATAGAGGGGATGGTGGGAGGGTTAATGTGGGCGGGGTTGTGGTCGGGGGGGATGGGCTGTGTTGGGGGTTGGGGTAGGAGGATTGGGTGTAGGGGGGATATCATTAGGAGGAGGATGGATATCAGCAGTTACTTGGAGTGTGGAAGGTGCAGTTGTAATATTTGGAGGTTGAGTGTCAGGTTTCATTATGTAGTCTTGAATATTTCAATGGTTTCTTCTGAGGAGTTGGTGGGAGTTTGGGGGATAAAGGATTCTTGTGAGGGGGGGAAGAGAGGACTGGTGTCTCAAGCATAGGAGCAAAGGAAGGTGGAGGTGATTGTGTGGTAGGGGAAGAGGGGGTGGAACGTTTGTTCTGTCTGTTACGGGTAGTGCGAGGAGGGAGAGGGAAGGTGTTGGGGTTGTAGTGGTGATTGAAATATTGTAGTAGAGATTAGAGTGTCTGGATTAGGATGGCAAAAGAGTTTGACTGGGGAAGGTAGGAGGTAGAAGAGGGGGGTTTAGATGTAGGGGGTGGGTTTAGGAGAATTGATAGAGTGAGCAGTATTACTGGAGTAAGGAGTAAGAGAGAAACCACGTCGACGTGCTTCTTGTCTGGCTTCACATAGTGTGAGTCCAAGTTTGAATCTGAGAGTTGCTACCTCAGACTCAAAATTGTAGGTGGGACAGCCCCTATAAAATACAATATGGGGGCCGCCACAGTTGGCACATGTGCGTGATTGTGCAGGGCAGTTAGATCGGGTATGGCCAGGTTGGGCACATAGTGGGCATCTGGCTGTGGAACGGCAATGTTGGCTGGGTGTCCTAGACGCCAACAGTTTTGGCACTGACGTGGAGGAGGTTGGTATGGACGAACAGGGAGGGATTCTCCTCCTATGTAGACGTTAAAGGGAAGGTCATGTCTACGGAAGGTAATTTTGGCTATGTTAGTGGGTTTCTTTCGATGACCTCTGGGGGGAATGGAGTAGCATTGCACTGATGTTGCATCATAGTCTGTGAGACAGGCAAGTAGATCTTCTCCACAATCTGACCAATCTTTGTCATAGATTGGGCAATTTGCTGAGGAGATTGAAACTGTTCCGTGCAAGTATTGAGGGTTGGATGGGGTTCTGCAAGGATGGGGTTACCATATAGGTCTGTTAGTTTGTTAATGCTATAGCTTGGTTTTCGGATGTTACTGTGACAAGACGGGAGCAGTCGGGTCGGCTACGGAAAGAGACTTTACCTACTTGTTTTTGGAGACATTGTTGGAAGAGAAGGGTGTTGTCAGAGTAGGGAGCTGTGGGAGGGATCACGAAAAATCGGTCCCATTTGGTGCGCTGAAGAGGGTATTCAAAATTGTTGTAGAGATAGGGGTAGTCGAAGGGCGGGTGCGTGACGATGGAGTAGTGTTGAGGGAGGTAGTGTTATGGGGAGGTGGGCAATAAGGCTGTAAGGTATTAATAAGGGAGGATGGGGTGGTTGATGTTGGAGGTTGTGGAGGTAGAGGTGTTGAAGTTGAGCTTGCTGGGAGAGTGGAAATGTTCCTTAAGGTGACTTTGGCTACTGCACTAGTAGGTATGATGAGGGGGTAGTTATTGCAGTGTTCGGAGCCGTGGTCAAAGGAGAGCCTGGGG
>NW_023643889.1:7500-8958 GCF_015228065.2 Penaeus monodon | reverse complement strand
TTATTTTAAATATTATTAAAATATAGTATATATATAAATATTATATATAAAATAATATATTATTATATCAAAATACATATATATAGTATATCATATACATATATATACGTTATCATATACATATATTATATATATATAATATACTTATCATATTATATATCCAAAAAAAAAAATATCATATACGTAAATACGTTATCATATAGGTAATATAGGGATATATATAGTTACAATATATTTACGTTATCAAAATTTTATCATAAGTATATATATACAATATATACTATATGATATGGTATATTACGTATAGAAGGTATATATACAATATGATTGCGTATAATACGTAATGATATGCGTTATATACATAATGTATGCGTATTACTGATATGAATGCGAATATACGTTTTTAATTGCGTATAATATGATAGCGATATATCGTATAGATATCGTAATATACGTTTTGATAGCATATATATACGTATATGTTGCATATAATACGTATAGAAATTCATAATATACGATATCTATCATATTAACGTTTTCATATACATATATATACGAATCATATCCTATATATACTAATGTATACATTATTACGTATTGATTCATATATTACTTTAATGATATACATATATTACTATATGATTACTTATATGTATATGATATACAATATATAGTATAATAAATATCATATATATACGTATATGAAAACTATATATACGTAATATATACATTTATACTACATGTTTAACATTATATACGTAATGATAACATTTTCTATATGATTTAAACATGTTATACAAAATATATATATATATATTATATATATTAATATACGTTAGATATACATTATATATGATTGAATAATAAATGATATGATATACTTTATATACTATATGATATACATATAAACGAATCAATACATATAATACTATTCAATACTTTATACACGTATATCATATAATATATACACGTATACTTTACTATATCACGTAATCATAACTATTACACGTAATCATTACATAATAACTTTAATCTAAATTATAACGTTAATTACAATATATAGTTAATTACAATAAAACGTATATCATAACTATATATAGTATATCAATACAATATATAGTATATCATATACAAAATATAACGATATCTATACATATTATACGTATATCAAATACATATATATCAAATTCTATACTATAATACGAAATTCATATACTATTATACGTATACATATAAATATTACGATATCTATACATATAAAACGTTATCTATACATATATTACGATATCATATACTATAATACGTATGTCTATACCCCAAATTTTTAAAATAATATAATATATATATATATATATATTATATAATATTAATATATTTAAATACATATATAATATACATATATATATAAAATATATATAATATATACTATATACATATATTATTTACATATTCTATGCA
>NW_023643889.1:0-5000 GCF_015228065.2 Penaeus monodon | reverse complement strand
TATATATAATAAATAATGAAATTAAAACATATACATTACATTATAATACAAAAAACCCATATACATACATGCATATCATATAAATATACTTTAAAAATCAAATATCACATACACATAAATACAAAATATATATATATATACATAACATATATCTATACTAAATCACATACCATATCTACATGCTATATATACAAATAAATATCATATACTAATTCACATACACTATACATACATCATATATTAATATACATATATCGTATCAAATATCACATAACATATAATACATGCAAAAATAATACTTTACATTTCATGTACACATAACATACATGCATATATATACAATATTATTAACATTACATACATTAATACATATGTACATTATTTTTAAAAAACAATATTACATCGCATAATTAACAAACTTATGTCATATACACATATACAAAAAATATCATATATTTATATACATATAAACATTTTATAATATGTACATAATTAATACATAATATTTTAATATATATAATATATATATATATATTTATATTATATATACAAATATACCGTTATTAATGATGTATATATTAATATAAATATATATTTTTTTTATATATATATTTTATATAATATATATATATATATTTATATATACAATATTATAAAAAAATTACATAAACTATACACATGTAAATAAGATGTATATATATATTTATATAAAAATTATTTATATTTATATTTTATATTTAATATATATATTTATATATAATATATTATAATAATAAATTATTTTTTAAATATTTTATATATATATATATAGATATACGTATTGATATACATGAATATGTATATGTATACAGATATATCCTTATATATATACATATATATACGTATATGATATAAATATATATACGTATAATCATAACATATATATACATATATCATAATACATATATATTACGTATATCTATACATATATATAACGTATCGCTATATATATATATAGTATATTATATTATATATATTGTAATATATTAAATACATATCATATACCTATATATATATATATATATATACTATATACATATATATATATATAAACATATATCATATGCCATGTATATATATATATTATATTATATATAGTAATAGATTATATATATTTATATGATATACATATATATACATATCTGTAATATATTATACATATATATATATATATATATAATATAATATTATATATATATATTATACATATAGCATATACATAGATATACAATATATAACATGTATATACAATATATACTATATATATTACATATATCATATACATATATATAATAAAGTATAGTAATTTTTATATCTATAATATATATATATAGTATATATATATATATATATATATGCTATATCTACATATATATATATATTATTATAATAATATATATATTATATATATATACATATCATATACGTATATATATAGACATATCATTACATCATATACAATATATATATAGATATTACGTATATATACATAATATATACAATACATATCATATACATTATATACATATATCTATACACATTAGATAACATATACATCTACATATATCATATACATATATATCTATAATATATATTTATATATCTATATATATTATATATATATATATACATATATATACATATATCATATACATACTATACATATATATATTATATATATATATATATATATATAATATTATATATTATATCATATCTATATCACTACACCTATACACTTTATATATATATATATATATATATATATATCTATATATATATATCTCTCTCTATCTATGTCTAAAAAGAATATATATATATATATATATATCTATATATATATATATAATATATATAGTAGGTATATATATATATATAGCATACTGCTATATCAGACACACATTACATATATATACACTATACTAATTATCACATACACATATACATATCAATCTCATCTACATATCATATACACATATTCCATTATAGATATATACGTATACTAATATATATCATGTATATATATCGATATATATATATATATATATATATATATATATATATATAGACATATACTAATATCACATACACATATACATATTTATACATATAAAATATCACATACACATATACATATCATAACCATATACTATCATATACACATAACATATATATATATATATATATATACATTATATATATATATATATATATATATATCATATATATATATATATATATTATATATATATATACATATACATATATCATTAGTAATATCACATCAGATATAATACGTGCCTATCTATAGATATATATATACATATACATATATCATATACTAATAAGACATACACATATACATACATGTATATGTATATACACATACACTTATACATACATGCATATATATATGTGTAGATATAATATATATATATATATATATAGATATATATTATTATATATATATATATTATATACTAATATACTATATATCATATACTAATATCACATACACATATACATAGCATGTATATGTATATACACATACACAATATACATACATGCATATATATATATATATATATATATCTAATATATTATATATAACATGTTGTTTATATTATATTATTATATAGATAAATTTTATATATATATATATAATATCTAATTCACATACACATAATCATACCTGCAGATGATATAATACATATACATGTATCATATATCATATACCAATATCACATACACATTTACATACATGCATATATATATATATATATACATATACATACATGCATATATATACATATACATACATGCATATATATATATACATATATTATATATACATATACATACATGTATATATATGTACTATATTATATACATATATCTATATATATATATATATATATTTATATATGTATATATACATATATTATATATAGATATATATATGATTATTTGTATTATATATGTATATATATATATATATATATTGTATATATATATATATAGTAATGTATATAATATATCTATATATATATATATATATATATATACTTAGTATACATATATATAGATTATATCCTATATATATCTATATATCTCTATAATATCTATCATATAATACTCTTATGTATATACGTATAATTCAATATATGTCACTTGTGTATGTGAATATAAATAATAAGATATATATAATATATAATAGTATATATATTATTACTATATATATATATATATATGATTATATATAATATATATATATATAATATACGTATATATGCATGTATTGTGTATGATTATATAGATAGATATATATATGATATATTATAATATATATATATTTTAATATATGTATATCAAAATGCAATATAATGTATGTATATGTGTATTGATATATTTTAGGTTATATTTGTATATGATGATGTATATGGTATAATATAAAGGATGTATATGTCTATATAATATATGTCTAGTATATAAGTATAGTATATATATATATATATATATTATATATATATTATAATATATATAATATCTAATATCTTGGTATATATATAAATGCCTATATGTATGTATTATTTTTTTTTTTTTAAAGGCCTATATGTATTGTTATTGATATATATATATATATTATATATATATATATATCTCTTTATATATAGATAATAATATATATATATATATATAATTTATGTATGTATGTATGTATATGTGTATGACTGATATATTAATAATGTATAATATATATATATACTATATATAATATATGATATATATATAATAAGGTATATAATATATATATATATAATTATATATATATGTATATACATATATATATATATATATATATATATATATATATATATATATAGTATGTATTTATATTTTTATTATATTATTATATTTAATAGATATATGTATCTATACTATATATATATTTATATATGTTGGTGTCTTTTATATATATAGAATTATAGATCTATAGCTATAATATATCTATATCCATATATCTATATATCTTATCTATATATATATTATATTATATCATCTATATACTCTTCTCATCTATCTATCTCTCTAGACTATGTATATACGTCCTAGGCATATATGTACATGTGTATGTGAATAACCTATATGTGTATGTGATATATATATATATATATATATATTATATATCTATATATATATATAGATATTATATATCTATAATATACGTAGATATATGCATGTATGTCTATGCTATATATATATATATATATATAAGATATTATATATATAGATATGTATATCAATATATATATATATATATATATATATATATATATATATTATATATAATTTTTTTTATATCTTATATATTATATATATATTATATATATATATATATATAATAAGGTATATAATATATATAATACTATATATATAAAATATATATATATATACATATATATATATATAATTAATATATTATATATATATATATATATAATATACTTATATATATGCATGTATGTTATGATTTTATATATATATATATATATATAAAATTTATATGTATGTATTTATAAAATATATTATTATATATATATATATTATATATATATATTATATTTTATATATATTTTATTATATATTTTGGGTTTTATATATTGTGTTGTATTGTAATTATGTATATGTATTATGTGTATATGATATATGATTTAATATAAAGATGTATAGTCTATAAAAATTTAAGTATATAATATATATATATAATATATATAATTATTATATATAATATATTATTATACAAAAGATGTATTATAGTGTTGATTATGTTATGTTTAGATAATGTATTGTATGTTATGTATTTAAATATGAATATATATATATATATGTGTATATTATATATGTATATGTATATATAATATATGTATGTCTATTTAATAATGTTAAGTTATGTATGTATA
>NW_023643888.1:0-2500 GCF_015228065.2 Penaeus monodon | reverse complement strand
TGGGTCCCAAGCCCGGATGAATAGAGAGAATGATTACCAAAAAAATTTACCCCCGGCCCACTCCCCGTGGAAAGGAACTGGGGCCCCAAAAACACGTACTCACTCAAGAGCATCACAACTGAAAACTACAATTAAGTATATGCTGTGCCCAGGGGCGGAAAAGGACATAAAAACCTCCCCGTTAAAGGGAAGGAAGATCTATGTAGGTTTTATTTAATATATATATATATATATATATTTATATATATATATTTTATATATATATAAATATTAAAAAAATGTTTGCAATGTGTATATATATTGCAATATATAATGTGCAAATTTAAATTAACTTTAAGCAACTGACATAAAATTATATATATAAATATATTATATTATATAATATATATAAATATATATATATATATATTTTATTAAATGTATAACTATATAAAAGCACCTCATCGATGATATCCCATTGTAATGTTGATATAACATATATAATATATATATAATATTTTTATATATATATATATATGTTTTAATATTTATTTTTAAATATAAAATATATATATTATATGTATATATATGTGGTGTGTGTGTGTGTGTGTGTGTGTGTGTGTAAAACAAAATACACATACACACCACATACACCCCCACACGGGGACCCCCACACAACACACAACCACACCCCAACAACCACACCACACCACACCAAACCCCCCACACACACAAAAAACACCACACACCCCACACCACACACCACGAACCCCAAGAAAAGGAGATGGAGATACACAATAATAATACCTATTTTACTACAACATTTTATAACATTATATATTATATTATATATAAATAATATATATATATTATAGGTGTGTGGGGTGTGTGTTGGGTGGTGTTTGTTTTGTTTTGTGGGGGTGGTGTTTGGTTTGAAAAATAATAAATACAACCAACCCCCCAACCCCACACACACACCACCAACCCCACCAACACCCAACCACCAAAACACACACAAAAAACACACATACCACAAACACCCACACACAAAAACCCCACACCAAAACCCCACCCACCACACCACCACAACAAAACCCCCCCAAACACCCCCCACACAAATTAATATAAAATATATATATATAATATATTTATATATATATATAAAAAAATAATATATTTTTATAATATAATAATATAATATATAAAAATATATATAATTATTTATTATTATATATATATATAGTATACATATGAAGGTGATATATAATAATTATTATAATTATATATATTATTATAATATATATATAATTTTTAATTTTTAATATATAAAATATAAAAAATTAATATATATAATATAAAATTATTTTAATATTAATATGTATAGATGCATATGTATATATTATGCATATAAAAATATATATATATAATATATATATATTTTTTTAATATATTAGGGTGAAATAGAAAAAAATATACATAATGATACAAATTATTAAAATATTATATAATATTAATAATATAATAAATAATTTATATATTATATATATATATAAATGTATTACATATATTAAGACCTCCCCCGAGATATTACTTTTTTGTGATTTTTTATAATAACCCCAACCCACACAACATATTATATATATAATATAATTATAATATATATTTATATTATATAAATTATATTATTATTTGTTATATATTTATATATAATATATATATATATTATATAATATATATATGTTCAATATTTTAATATTATATAATATATATAATTTTATATATATATAGTTTGGTGTGTTTGTGTTTTTGGTAGTGGGTGTGGTGTGTAAATACAAAATCACCACACACACACCCCAAAACACACCACACCACCCACACCCCACACCACCACCCCCCCACCACAACACACCCCAACACCACCAAAAACACACAGAGAAGGAGATAGAGATACACACATACATACATACCTATTTCTTTTTAAAACGGTATTTTCAGGTCGAGCCCCCCCGTGGTCACAGCAGTACTAAATTTTGCATTTTTTCACGTTGGATGCTTTTGGAGGAGTTTTTTTCCACGGGGTGCCGGGGTTGTTACCTTTTTAGGAACATTCTCTTTTATTTTTCGGGCTTGGGACCAGCACGACTTGGTGGCTGGCCCCCCCCAGGGTGGCAGGAAACGAGGTGAATTTCCTTGCCCAAAGGGGAAAAACAACGGGGGCGGTCGGGACTCGAACCCTTCAAAAAATCAGATTGCCGTCGGGGAAAGTCTTGAGCCCGACGCTTAACCATTCGACCACCGCAGCTTGACGATCATGTGTTTCCCATGATTTTTCTTGGCAATTTGGCGGTGGTTGCCTTTCCCTTTCCCCCCGGGTTTTTTTTACCGAGTCCCATCTCTTTTTCCCGGCACGTTTTGGGCGGACATACATACCACTTACATACAACATAATTATATATATATATAATATATATAATATTATATTAAATAATAATTAATATTATAAAATAAATATATATTAATT
>NW_023643887.1:35000-38174 GCF_015228065.2 Penaeus monodon | reverse complement strand
CCATGCCAGCCAGGGTAAATTATTTCTAGATGATGTGAACATCTTATTCTATTTTATTTTATTTTTATATCTCTCCTACCATTGTAATTTACTCATTTTTCACTTCTTCTGTTATTACCTGTACGATGTCACTATAGTGTAGAAAAGAAGAACCATTGTAATAATGGAATAAGTTTTTGACCCTTTGACTTTGACCTTTTGACTCTTTCTCTCTCTCTCGCTCTCTGTCTGTTCTCTCTCTCTTCTCTCTCTCTCTCTCGTCTTTCTCTCTCATCCGCTCTCTCTGTCTGTCTCTCCCTCTCTCTCCTCGCTCCTCCCCCCCCCTCTCTCTCTCTCCGTCCCCCCACTCTCCTCTCATTCTGTTCTCTCGTCCTCTCTCTCTCTCTTTCTCTCTCTCGCTCCTCTCTCTCTCTCTCTCGTCTCTCTCTCTCTCTCTCATCAGTCTCTCTCTCTTTCTCTCCTCTCTCGCTCTCTCATCTCTCTCTCCTCTCCGTCCTCTCTTTCTCTCTCTCTTTCTCTTATTATTATTTTTACTAGTATTTAATTAAAAAATAATTATTATAACAGTCTAAATCCCAGTAATAACGATACTGATTAAAATAAATGATATTAATAATTATTATACACACGTTACTATCATTATTATTATGTTATTATTATTATTATTGTAGTTGTTATTAGTAAAATTGTAAAAATAATATATGAATGAAACATTTCAATAATAAGGATAATAATTAAATAATCATGAAACTTTGCAATAAGATGAAATGATGATGAATCCATGATGATAATGATGATAATTATGATATAACGCTAATAATGATGATAATCATGATATATTGGATGATAATACAGGAATTGTGTCCATATATAATAAAGAAGGTAAAAGAAAAAAATCCCAAAAGTCGAAAAAGCGGCAAAATCTAGCGACATAGGTCTTTTGAGAGTATACTGCCAAAATGGACGTTTTTTTCCATTCATTCATGATTTTGGCATTATTAGGGTGAATAATGATCATAATTACCAGAATTCTCTTAATCATGACAATAATGATGATAAAAGTGAGAATAAAGAGAATTTGGCTAACATTTGATGATTATTACATATTTTACTATTATCATTTTACATCATTATCAATATTATATTTTATTAGTATGTTATTATTATTATTATTATTATTGATATTATTAGTATTATTAGTATTATATATTATTATCCTGTATCATCATTAATGTTTTTTTTTTACTTTAATTATTAGTATTATTGCTCAAAAAAAAAAAACTGTAATAATAACAATAATTATGATTAAAGTATAAGAATAATAATTGTTATTAATATATTATTATTATTATTATCATTATATTAGTTTTATAGTAGTATATTTATGAAATAATATATTAATAAAATTCTCATTATAGTATACCGATAGTTAATTAAAATAATGTTATAAAAACTATTATAAAAACGTTATTATTGTTTATTTTATTGTTATTACTATTATTATTTGTAGTTCTTATTAGTATCGTGTAAAAAATATATTAATAACTGCAATAATTGCATAATAATGATGATAATTTGCAATAATGATGATAAATAATTGCAAATAATGATGATAGAATGATGGATTACTGATGATAATGATGATGATAACGATAATATGATCGATAATCATGATAATAATATGAATAATAACATAAATGTATCCATATATATTTAAAAAAAACAGGTAACAGAAAAAAAATCCCAACCTCGAAAAAGCGGCAAATCAAATGAAATATAGCCTTTTGGAGAGTAGACTCAAAATGACGTTTTTCCCATTCAGTATGATTCTGAGACTATTAAGGTAATATGATAATAATTACCGAAATTCTATAATCAGGCAATAATGATGATACAATTGAGATAAAGAGAAACTGGCATTACATTGATGATTATTAATATTATTAACTATTATCATACTCGTTATTCCCAAATTTAAAGATTAAAAAAAAAATCCCCCAATTTTTTTAAAAAACATTTAATTATTATTATTAGTATATTATTATATTATTTTTTTTTAATTATTATTATTATTATTACTTTATTATCAGTTTAATTATTATAGTTATTGCCAAAAAATATATTATAACTGTATAATAACAAATAATACTACATATATTAATATAATGATAATAAAATTGTTAATAATAATTATTATATATTATTATTACATTATATAATCATTATTATTTTTACTGTAGTATAGATTGTAAAATACTATTATAACATAATATTACAGTAATAACGACATTAATTAAATCATGCTATAAATAATTATTATAACGTTATTAATATTCGTATTATTGTATTACTATTATTAATGTTTGTTGTGTGTTAGTACAGTTGTAAAAGTATATATTATAGACTGCAATAATTGTCAATAATAATGATAATAATTGCAATAATGATAATAAACTGCAATAATATGATAATGATGATGATAATGATGATAATGATGATGAAAACGATATATGATGTAATCATGATAATCTGATGATAATAACAGGAATTGTATCCATATTAAAAAAAAAATGTAAAAAAAAAATCCCAAAGGTCGAAAAAGCAGCAAAATCTAGCGAATATAGGCCTTTTTGAGAGTAGACTCAAAATGTGTAAATATATATTATAGCTACAATAATTCAATAATAATGATATAATTCCAATAATGATGAATAATATTCCAATAATGATGATGAATGATGTATAATGATGAAAAATAATGATGATAACGATAATAATAGATTGGTAATCATGAAAATAATGATGATACACAGAATTGTGTCCATATATAGTAAAAAAAAGGTTTGGGTTAAAAGAACAAAAAAATCCCAAAAAGTCGAAAAGCGAAAAAATCTAGCGAAATACTATCCTTTTCAAGATAGAATCCAAAATGACGTTTTTTTCCCATTCATTTTTGATTTCTGGCAATTATTAGGGTAATACATGATAATAATTACCAGAATTCTAATAATCATGACGAATAATGATGATAAAGTGATAATAAAGAAAATTTGATAACATCTGATGATTATTAATATTATTACTATATCATTATTATTATCTTTATTATCATTATTTTAATTATTATTATTATTATTATTATTATATTATTATTTTTTATTATTAATACTTTCC
>NW_023643887.1:0-27500 GCF_015228065.2 Penaeus monodon | reverse complement strand
TGTGTCATATATAATAAAAAGGGTAAAAGAAAAAAAATCCCAAAAGTCACAAAACAGGGGGCAAAATCTAGCGAAATATAGCCACTTTTGAAGTGGATTCCAAATGACGTTTTTTTTTACATTCATTTGATGATTCTGGAAAATTATTCGGTAATAATGAAAATATTCAGAATTCTATAACTCATGACAATATGATAATAAAAATGAGCATAAAAGGAATTTGGATTAAATTTTTGATGATTATTAAACATTATTACCATTACCATCTATTATCCAGCAGTATTATCATTATATTATTGTTATTAATTATTATTTTTATTATTATTATTATATTATTATTAATTATTATTAATTATTTTAATTAGCATTATTATTATTATTATTATTTTAAATATTATATCTTCAATTATAGTTTATTGCCAAAAATATATTATAACTGTATTATAACAATATAATAATAAGTATAATTAGAATAATACTAATTGTATAGAACTTGTTATTAATAGTATTCGTGTTTATTATTACATTATTATTATTTTTACTGGTAGTATCAATTATAAAATAATTATTATAAAAGTAATAATTTCAGCAATAAACGATATTTAATGTGAAATAATGAATAATAATGATTATAAAACTTATTATTGTTATTATTATTGTTATTACTAGTAATATTGTAGGTATTATTTATAATAGATATAAAAAATATAATATTACTAACTGCAATACTTGCATAATAATGATATAAATTCCGTAATGATGACTAATAATTGCAATACTGTAATAATGATGATAATAATGATGATACCGATATAATGCTGATAATAACGATAATAATGATGATAATCATGAGAATAATGATGATAATCCACAGGAATTGGTGTCCTATATAGATAAAAAGGTAAAAAAAAAAAATCCCAAAGTCGAAAAACGACAAATTCTAGCGAATAAAGCCTTTTGAGTGTATACTCCAAAATTATCGTTTTTTCATTCCATTTGGATGATCTTCAATTATTAGGGTAATAATGAATATAATTAAAAGAATTCTATTAATCATACAATAGGTTATATAAGTGAGAATAAAGAGAATTTGGATACTTTTTAATGAATTATTACTATTATTACTATTAATCATTATTATTATCATAATTATCATTTATTATTATTATATTATTTTATTATTATTATTATTATTATTATGCATTATTATTATTATCATTATTATTATTATTTTTTTATTATTATTATTATTATATTGTTATTATTACTCTGAATTATTCATATTATTGCCAAAATTATATCTACTGTAATAATAACAACCGATATACTAATAAGTATAATTATAATCATATAATTGTTATAATATTGTTATTACTATTTATTATTCCTTATTATTATCATTATTATATTTTTACTGGTAGTAAATTGTAAAAATAATTATTATAAAAGTAATATTACGTAATAACGATCTTATTAACAAGAATGATATAATAATTAGTATAACACGTTCTTATTGTGTTATTTTTATTGTTATTAACTATTATTATTGTAGTTGTTTTTTATTAGTAAATAGTGTAAAAATACATATTATAACAGTAATAATTGCAATAATAATGATAATAATGCAGTATGATGATAATAACTGCAAAATGATGAAATTGATGATATGACGATAATGATGATACGATAAATAATGAGATAAGCATGATAATAATTATGAATAATAAATGTATGTGTCCATATATAATAAACAAGTTAAAAGAAAAAAAGTTCCATATCCGAAAAAGCTCTAAATCTAGCGAAATACAGCTTTTTCAGAAAATAGACTCCAATTACGTTTTTTCCTTCATTTGCTGATTCTGGCAATTATTAAGGTAATATGATAATAATTACCGAATTTCTAGTTAATCATGAATATAATGATGATTAAAGTGAGAATAATAAGAATTTGGATAACATTTCGTTGTTTATTAATATTATTACTATTATCATTTTTATTATCATTATAATTATAATAATAATAATATCATAATAATAATATTAATAATAATAATTATTAATTATTATTATTAATTATTATTATTATTATTTTATCATTATATTATTATTAATTATTTTATTATTATTATTACTTCTTATTGTTTCTTATTATTTATTATTACTTCTTCTTATTATTCTTATTATTATTCTTATTATTATTATTACTTTAATTATTAGTATTATTGCCAAAAACTATATTATCACTGTAATAACTAATAACATAATAATACTAAGTATAATTGTAATAATATAATTTCTTATGATATTGTTATTGATATTATTATTGTTGTTATTAATCATTATTATTTTATTTTTATTGGTAGTAAAATTGTAAAAATACCTATTATACCAGTAATAAGTTACAGTAATACCATATTAATTAATTAATGATATAAATATTATTACAAAAACGTTATTATTCTTATTACTTGGTTTATTACTATTATTATTGTAGTTGTTATTAGTAATAGATGAAAATTTATATATTATAACTGCAATACTTGCAATAATCATTGATAATATATTCAATAATGATGATAATAATTGCAATAAATGATGATAATGATGATGATAATGATTAAATGAAGATGATCACGATAATAATGATATAATCCTGATAATACTGATGATAATAACAGGAAATTGTGTCCATATCTTATAAGAAAAAGTAAAAGAAAGAAAAAAAAAAGTCGAAAAGTGGCAAAATCTAGCGAATATAGACTTTTTTAGAGTAACTCCAAATGATTTTTTTCCCTTGTCATTTGAATGATTCTGGTAAAAATTATTAGGGTAATAATGAATAATAATTCCAGAAGTATATTATCATGCTCATAATGATGTCAAAATGAGTATAAAAAGAATGGGATAACATTTGATAATTATTGATATTATTACTATTTTATCATTATTTTATCCTTATTATATTATTTATATTATTTATTAATATTATTATTATTATTATTATTATTATTATTATCATCATCATCATTATTACTTTTACTCTTATTATCATTATTTTATGATTATTATTATTATTAATATTTTATTATTATTATTCTTATTACTTTAATTATTAGTATTTTTGCCA
Organism: Penaeus monodon; assembly: GCF_015228065.2. Classification (NCBI taxonomy): domain Eukaryota; kingdom Metazoa; phylum Arthropoda; class Malacostraca; order Decapoda; family Penaeidae; genus Penaeus; species Penaeus monodon. The sequence goes on along the minus strand of NW_023643887.1, from coordinate 24,373 downwards.
AACAGATATTCTAACTGTAATAATAACAACAATAATAATAATAAGTATAATTTAATGATACTTAATTGTTCTGATATTTGTTAGTAATATTATTATTTTATGTATTATCATTATTTATAATTTTTACTGGTAATAAAATTGTAAAAATATTTATTGTACAGTAATAATTACAGTACAATGATATTAAATCAACTAATGATGTAATAATTATCAACAAACGTTATTATTGGTTATTATTATTGTTTTACTAATTATTACTGTTATTTATGATTTTTTAGTATAGATGTAAAAATATATATTATAAGTGCACTAATTGCAATAATTAATGGTAATAATGTGGGCAGTAGGATGATAAGAATTACATAATGATGATAATACATGATGTAATGATAGATAATAACGATACTATGATGATAAATCCTGAGAATAAGATGATAATCACAGGAATTGAGTCACTATCTAATAAAAAAGAGGTCAAAGAAAAAAAAAATTCCTAAGTCGAAAAGCGGCAAAATCTAGCGAAATATAGCCTTTTGAGAGTAGACTCTATAAGGACTTTTTTCAATTCATTTGAATATTTTGGGATTATAGAGTACTATGAATATATAATTACAGACTCTATTAATCATGACATAATAATGATAAAAGTGAGAATAAGGCGAAATTTCGAATAACCTTTGATGATTACTAATTATTATTAGTATTAATCTGTATTCTTATCATTATTATCATTATTATTTCTTATTATTCTTATTATTATTCTTATTTTTTATTATCATTATTATTATTATTTTTTTTATTTTTTTTATTATTATTATATTATTATAATTAATATTATTATCATTATTAATTTATTTTCAGTTTTAGTATTATTATTATTATATTTTATTAATTATTATTATTATTATTATTATTAATGATTATTATTTTTATTATCATTACTTTATTATTATATTATAGCCAAAATATTTCGAACTGTAATAATAACATAACTAATAATACAAGTCTATTATAATTATACTAATTGTTATAATCATTGTTATTAATTTATCATTGTTATTATTATCATTATTATTATTTGTACTGGTATTGTAATTGTAAAAACATTATTCTAACAGTAATAATTACAGTATAACGGTATTAATTAAAATAATGGTCATACATAATTTTATTGTAAAACGTTATCATAGTTATTTTATTGTTATTACTATGTATTATTGAGTTGATATTACTACAGATATAAAAATATATATTATAACTTCAATAATTTGCAATAATAATGATTATAAATGCAGTAATGAATGATAATTATTGCCAATATGATGATAATGATGACGATAATGATGAGTAATGCTGATTATTCGTATAGATTTAAAATTATATATTATAACTGCAATAATTGCAATAATACTTGATGATAATTGCATTAATGTGATAAAGGATTGCAATAATGATGATATGATGATGATATGTGATAAATGATGAAATGATGATGATAACGATAATAAATTATGATAATCATGATATAATGATTATAATAACCAGGAATTGTGTCCAGATATAATCAACAAAAAAGTAGAAGAAAAAAAATCCCAAAAATCGAAAACCTGCATAATCTAGCGAAATATAGCCTTTTTGAAGATTATCTCCAAATGACGCTTTTTTCCATTTCATTTGTTATTCTATGCATTATTATGGTAATAATGATAATAATTACCAGAATTCTATTAATTCATGACAATAATGATGATAAAAAAGTAAGATAAGAGATTTGGATAACATTTGAAGATTATTCATATTATTTACTATTATCATTATTATTATCATTAGTTATCATTATTATTATTATTATTATTATTATTAATTGTATAATTATTATTATTTTATTACTTTAATTATTAAGTATCATTGCCAACAATATATTATAACTGTATAATATCAATAATAATATAATAAAGTATAATTATAATAATACTAATTGTTTATAATATTGTATTAAATAATTATCGTTGTTAATTATTATTATCATATTTTATTTTTACTAGGAGTATAATTATAAAAATAATTATATAAACAGTATAATTACAGTAATAACGATATTAAATTGAAATAATGATATAAAAATGATTATAAAACGTTTATTAGTGTAATTTTATTGTTATTACTATTATTATTGTAGTTGTTTATAAGTATAGATGTAAAATTATATATTATAACTGGCAATAATTGGCAATAATAATGATAATAATTGCAATAATGATGATAATTGATTTGCAATAATGATGTCGATATGATGATAAGGATGATAATGAGATGATAACGATAATATGATGATAATCATGATAATGATGATAGATATAACCGGAATTGGGTCCATATATAATAAAAAAAAAAGGTAACCAGAAAAAAAATCCAAAAGTTCGAAAAAGCGGCAAAATCTAGCGAAATATAGCTTTTGAGAAGTAGACTCCAAAATATGTTTTTTTCGGCATTCATTTGATGATTCTGCAATCATTAGGGTAATAATAATGATAATTACCAGAATTCACTATTAATGCATGACAATATGATGATAAGTGAGAATAAAGATAGAATTTGAGGACATTTGATGGATTAGTAATTTATTACTATTATCATTATTATTTATCATTATTATCATTATTATTATTATTATTATTATTATTATTATTATAATAATAATTAATTATTATTATTATTATTTAATTATATATTATTGCCAACAATATATTATAACTGTAACTAATAACAATAATAATAATAATCGTCGAATTATAATAATACTACTGTTATAAATATTGTTATTAATATTAATTTATTGTTATTATTATCATTATTATCATTTTTTTACTGGTAGTATAATTGTAAAATAATTATTATACGTACTAATTACAGTAATAACGATATTAAGTGAAATAATGATAAATAATGATTATAAATACGTTTTTAGTGGTGTTATTCTTGTTATTGACCATTATGATTGTAGTTGTTAATTAGTATAGATGTAAAATTAATATTATAAACTGCAATAAGTTGCATTAATTAATGATCATAATTGCAATAATGATGATCATAATTGCAATAATATGAGAATGATGAGATAATGATTATAATGATGATAATGATGATTATAACGATAATAATGATGATAATCATGATAATTATGATGATAATACAGGAATATTGTCCATATATAATAAAAAAAGGTAAAAGAAAAAAAATCCCAAAAGTCGAAAAAGCGGGCAAAATCTAGGCGAAATATAGCCTTTTGGAGTAACGCCAAAATGACGTTTGTTTTCCTTCATTTGATGTTCTGGCGAATTATTAGGGTAATAATGATAACAATTACCGAATTCTATAATCATGGACAATAATGATGATAAAAGTGAGAATAAAGATAATTTGGATAACATTTGATGATTATTAATATTATTTACGATTATCATTATTATTAGCATGATTATCATTATTATTATTATTAATTATTATTATTATTATTATTATTATTAGTAATTATTATTATTTTATTATTACTTAATTGATTAGTATTATTGCAAAACTATCTTATAACTGTAATAGAACATATAATAATAATAATACGTAAAATTATAATATACTAAACTGTTTAATATTTTTATTAATATTATTATTGTTACTATATTACATTATTTTATTTTTACTGTAGTATAAATTGTAGAAAATAATTATTAAACGGTTAATAATTGCAGTAATTAACGATATTACTTGTAATAATGATATAAATAATGGTTCTAAAACGTTATATTGTTATTAATTATTTTTATTACTATTTATTATTGTCGTTGTTATTAGTATAAGATGTAAAAATTATAGTATTCTAACTTTCAAATAATTGCAATAATAATGATTAAATACTGCAATATTTTTTGATAATAATAGTAATATGATGATAATGATGATGATAATGAGTAATGATTAATGATAACGATAATAATGATGATAAGCATGATAATAATGATGATAATAAAAGGAATTTGGTGTCCATATATAATCAAACAAAAGGTAAAGAAAAAAATCCCAAAAGTCGAAAAAGCGGCAAAATCTAGCGAAATATGCATTTTGAGAGTACTCCAAAAGACGTTTTTCCATTCATTTTGATGATTCTGGTTATTATTAGGGTAATAATGATAAATAATTACCGAATTCTATTAACCATAACAATAATGAATGATAACGTGAGATTACCGAGAATTTGGATAAACATTTGATGATTATTAATATTATTACGATTATCGTTATTATTATCATTAGATCCTATTATTATTATTATTATATTATTATTATATTATTAGTTTATTATTTTTATATTATTACTTTAATATTAGTATTTAAAATTGCCAAAAAATATATTATAACTGTAAATAATACAGACCATATAATAATAATAAGTATAATTAATAATAATCCTAACTGTTTATAATATTGTTATTAATATTATTATTGCTATTATTATCATTATTTTATTTTTACTGGTAGTATAATTGTGAAAAGAATTATTAATAAGAACGTAATAAGTTACAGTAATAATGATTTACTTGAAATTATGATTACTCATGTATTATACAAACGTTATTATTGTTATTGTTATTGTTATTACTGATTGATATTGTATTTGTTATTAGGATATGAGATGTAAAATTATATATAAACTGCAATAATTGCAATAATATGATAAGATTGTCATCATTATGATAGATATTGCAATAATGATGTAATGAATGATGATAATGATGATAATGATAAGAATGATGATGATAACGATAATAATGATGATAATCATGATAATAATGATGAATAATAACATTAATTGTGTTCCATATATATTAAAAAAAAAAAAAGTAAAAGAAAAAAAATCCCAAAATAGTCGAAAACCGGCTAAAATCTAGCGAATAATAGCCTTTTGAGAGTAGACTTCCAAAATGAATTTTTTTCCATTTAAAAACATTTGATGATTCTGGAATTATTATTATGGAATAATGAATAATAATTACCAGAATTTCTATTAATCATGAACGATAATGATGATAAAGTGAGAATAAAGAGGATTTGGATAACATGTGTTTATATTATATTATTACTATTAATCGTTATTATTATCATATTATCCTTATCTTATATATTAGTATTATTATTCTTATTATTATTATTATTATTATTATTATTACATTATTATTACGTTAATTATTAGTATTATTGCCAAAAATATATTATAACTGTAGATAATAACAAGAATAATATAATAAGTTAATTATAATAATACTGTTATGATATTGGTTATTAATATTATTATTGTTATTATTATCATTATTATTATTTTTACTGTATATAATTGTAAAAATAATATTATACCATTAATAATTACATGTTAATAAAAACGATATTAATGTGAAAATAATGATATAAGATAATGATTATAAAAACGTTATTAATTGTTTATTATTATTGTTATTACCTATATTATTGTAGTTGTTATTAGTATAAGATGTAAATTATATATTTACACTGCAATAATTGCAATATACTGATAATAATTGCAATAATGATGATACTAATTGCATAATGATGATAATGATGATGATAATGATGATAAGGATGATTAATGATGATGATCACGATAAACTGATGATAATCATGATAATACTGATGATAATAACAGGAATTGTGTCCATATATAATAACAAAAAAAGGATAAAAGAACACAATCCCAAAAAGTCGAAACAGCGGAAAATCCTAGCGAAATATAGCTTTTGAGAGTAGACTCCAAAATGACGTTTTTCCATTCTTTGATGATTCCTGGCAATTATTAGGGTAATAATTGATAAGAATTACCAGACATTCTATAAATCAGGACAATAATGATGAAAAAAGTGAGAATGACATAGAATTATCGATAACATTTGATGATTTTAATATTATTACTATTATCGTTTATTATTATCATTAGTATCATTAATTATTATTATTATGATTATTTTTGATTATTATATTATGATTATTATTATTATTATATTATTATTATATTATTATTATTATTATTATTATTACTTGAATTATTAGTATTATTGCCAAACATATATTATAACTGTAATAATACAATAATAATAAATAATAATAAGAATTATAAAAATACTAGCTATTAATAATATTTGTTATGAATATTATTATGTTATTATTTCATTTTATTATTTTTACTGTATATATTGTACAATAATTATTATAACAGTAAAAAAAAAAAAAAAAAAAAAATAATTACAGTAATAACGATATTAATTGAAATAATGATAAATAATAATTATAAAAAACGGTATTATTGTTATTAATTATTGTTATTACTATTATTATTGTAGTTGTTATTTAGTATAGATGTAAAATTATATATTATAACTGCATAATGCAATAATAATATAACTAATTGCATCATGATGAAATAATTGCAATATGATGATAATGATGATTGATAATGATGATAATGATGATGATAACGATAATACTGATGTAAATCATGATAATATGATGATAATAACAGGATATTGTTTCCATATATAAAAAAAAAAAAAGGTAAAGAAAAAAAAATCCCAAAGTCGAAAAAGCGGCAAAAATCTAGCGAAATATAGCCTTTTGAGAGTAACCTCCAAATGACTTTTTTTCCATTCATTTGATATTCTGGAATTATTAGGGTAATAAGGATAATAATTACAGGAATTCCTATTAATCCATGACAATAATGATGATAAAATGAGAATAAAGGAATTTGATAACTTTTGATGATATTAATATTATACTATTATCGTTATTATTTACACTTATTATCATTATTATTATTATTATTATTATTAGTTTATTATTATATTATTATTATTATTATTATTACTTTTTAATTTTAGTATTATTGCCAAAAAATATATATTAACTGTAATAATAACAAAATAATAATAATCAAGGATAGATTATATAATACTAACTGTTATAATATTGTTATTAATATTATTATTGTTATTATTATCGCATTATTATTATTTTTACTGGTATTATAATTGTAAACATAATTAATTATAACAGTAAGAATTACAGTAATAATCGATGTTAATTGAAATACTGATACTATAATGATTACAAAACTTATTATTGTTATTATTATTGTTATTACTATTATTATTGTAGTTGTTATTAGTAATAGATGTAAAAGTATATTATAACTGCCAATATATTGCAATAATAATGATCTAATTGCAATAATGATGATAATAATTGGCAATAAGTGATTATAATGATGATAGATAATGATGATAAGATGATACATGATGATGATACGATAATAATGATGATATAAGATAATAAATGAATAATACTGAATTTGTGTCCATCATATAATAAAAAAGGTAAAAGAAAAAAAACTCCCAAAGTCGAAAAAGCAGGCAAAATCTAGCGAAATATAGCCTTTTAGAGTAGACCTCCAAAAATGACGTTTTTTCCATTCCTTTGATGATTCTGGCAATTATTTGGTAATAATGATAATAATTACCAGAATTCTATTAATCATGACATATGATGATAAAAAGTGAGAATAGAGAGAATTTGGAGTAAACATTTGATGATTAGTAATATTATACGATTATCGGTTATTATTTATCATTATTATAAACTATAATCATAGTTATTATTCTTATTTATTATATTATATATTATTATTCTTATCTATTATTATTATTACATTACGTTAATTATTAGTATTATTGCCAAAATACATATAACTGTAATAATACCTATAATGATAAATAGTTAAATTCTAATACTACTAACTGCTATGATATTTTTATTAATATTATTATTGTTAGTATTATCATTATTATTATTTTTAACTGGTAAGTATAATTGTTAAAAATGATTTATTTATAACAGTACTAATTACAGTAAGAACGATTAATTGAATATAATGATATAAATAATGATTATAAAAACGCTATTATTGTTATTATATTGTTATTACTGTTCTTATTGGTAGTTGTTATTAGTATAGAAATGTAAATTATATATTATAACTGCAATAATTGCAATAATAACTGGATAATAATTGCAATAATGGATGATACTATTGCAGTAATGATGATAATGATGATGATAATGATGATAATGATGACTATGATGATTATAACGATAATAATGATGATAATCATGATAATAATGATGATAATACCAGGAATTGTGTCCATATAGAAATAAAAAAGGTAAAAGCAAACAAGATCCAAAAGTCGAAAAGCGGCAAAATCTGCGAAATATAGCATTTTGAGAGAAGACTCTCCAAAATGAACGTTTTTTTCCATTCATTTGATGATTCGGAATTATTATGTTAATAATTATATGATTACCAGAATTCTATTAATCATTACCATAATGATGATAAATAGTGAGAATAAGAGAACTTTCGAGTAACATATTGATGATTATTAATATTATTCCGATTCTCGTTGTATATTATCATTATTTATATTATTATTAATTATGATTATTATTATTATTATTATTTATTTCATTTTTATTATTGATTATCATTATTATTATTATTTATTATTATTATTATTACTTTAATTATTTAGTATTATTGCCAAAAACTATATTATAAACTGTATTAATAACAATAATAATAATAATAAGTATAATTATAATAATACTAGCTGTATAATATTGTTATTAATATTATTATTGTTATTATTATCATTATTATTATTTTTACTGTCGTATAATTGTAAAAAAAAAAATATTAATAACAGTAAATAATTACAGTAATAACGATATTAAATTGAAATAATGATCTAAGAATGAATATAACGTTATTATTGTTATTATTATTGTTTATTACTATTATACTTGTAGTTGTTCTTAGTATAGATGTAAAATTACATATAATACCTGCAATAATTGCAATAATAATGATAATAATTGCTATAAATGTGATAGTATTGCAAGAATGATGATAATGATGATGATAATGATGATATGATATAATGATGATGATATTGTATTTTGTTATTAGTAAAGATGTAAATATAATATTGTAACTGCATAATTGCAATAATAATGAAATAATTTGCAATAATGATGAATACTAATTGGAATAATGATGATACTGATCATGATAATGATGAATAAATGCTGAGATCCGAAAATAATGATGATAATCATGATAATAATGATGATAAATAACAGGAATTTGTGTCCCATTTATAACAGAAAAAAAAAGGTAAAGAAAAAAAAAAATCCCAAAAGTCGAAAAAGCGGCAAAATCTAATGCGAAATATAGCCTTTTGGAGTACACTCATAATGACGTTTTTTCCATTCATTTGATGATTCTGGCAAGTTAGTTAAGGGTAATACATGATAATAATTACCAGAAATCTATTAATCATGACAATATGATGATAAAACTGAGAATACAGAGAATTTGGATAACATTTAATGAGTATTCATATGATTACTATTATCGTTATTATTATCATTATTATTAAGTATTATTTTTATTATTATTATTATTATTTTATTATTATTATTACTTTAATTATTAGTATTATTGCCAAAAATATATTATAAACGTAATAATAACAATAATAATAATAATAAGTATAATTATAATAATACTAACTGTTATAATATTGTTATTAATATTTATTATTATCATGTATAATTATTATTATTATTTTACTGTAGTATAATTGTAAAAAATAATTATATACAGTAATAATTACAGTAATAACTATATTAATTGAAATAATGATATAAATAAGATTATAAAAACGTTATTATTGTTATTATTATTGTTATTACTATTATTATTGTAGTTGTTATTAGTATAGATGTAAAATTATATATTATAATTGCAATAATTGCAATAATGATGATAATAATTGCTATAATGATGATATAATTGCAATAATGAAGATAATAATGATGATAATGATGATAAATATGATAATGATGATGATAACGATAATGATGATGATAACATGATAATAATGATGATAATAAACAGGAATTGTGTCCATAAATAATAAAAAAAGGTAAAAGAAAAAAATCCCAAAATCGAAAAAGGGGCAAAATCTAGCGAATATAGCTTTTTGAGATAGACTCCAAAATGACGTTTTTTTTCATTTATGTTTCTGGCAATATTAGGGTAAAATGATAATATTATCAGAATTCTTTTAATCAGAAATAATGATGATAAAATAAGAAAAAAAAATTTTTTGAAACTTTTTGATGATTATAATATTTTTACTATTATCTTTATTATTATCTTATTACATTTATTAATATTATTAATAATTATTATTTATTTTTATTTTTATTATTTATTATTATTATTTTTTTATTATTATTATTCTTTAATTTAGTTTTATTGCCAAAAAAATTTTAAACGAAATAAAACAATAATAATAATAATAAAAGTGAAATTATAATAAAAAAAATGTTATTATTTTTTATTAATATTATTATTATTATTTTATAAATTTATTATTTTTATGGTAGTAAATTGTAAAAATAATTATTTAACAGAAAAAAATTTACAGTAATAACGTATTAATTGAGAGTACACCCCAAAAATAAACGTTTTTCATTCATTTTATTCTGGAAAAGGGGGTAAAATGATAACATTCCCGAATTCTTTTATCATACAATAATGATGATAAAAGTGAGATAAAGAAAATTTGGATAACTTTTGATGATTTTAATATTATTATTTTTCGTTATTAAATATTATCATTATTTTATTTTTATTTTTATTATATTATTTTATTATCATTATTTTTATTTTTTATTATTATTATTTTAAATTTTAGTTTTTTGCCAAAAATATATTATAACTGTAAAAATAACAATAATAATAATAATAAGAAAATTTTAAAATACTAGCTGTTATAATATTGTTTTTAAATATTTTTATTTTTTTATTATCATTATTTTAATTTTATTTGGTATAATTGTAAAAAAAAAAAAAATTAAAACGTATAATTACAGTAATAACGTATTAATTGAAAATAATGATATGAATAAGATTAAAAAAACGTTATTATTTTTATTTTTTGTTTTCTATTATTTTGTAGTTGTTTTAGTTGATGAAATTTTTTTTCTGCAAAAATTGCTTTGAAAAAATTGCATATGTAAAATTTAAAATGTGTAATGGATTTTTGGTTGGGGATTGATGATGAAACGATATAATGTGAAAATCTGATTTGATGATAATAACAGGTTTGTGTCCATAAAATAAAAAAAGGTAAAGAAAAAAATCCAAAATCAAAAAAGCGGCAAAACTGCGAATTCCTTTGGGTTTAACTCCTGAGTTTTTTCCTTCATTTGATGATTTGGCAATTATTAGGGTAATAATGATAAAAATTTACCAGAATTCTTTTAATCATGACAATTTAAATTTTATTTTATAATTAATAATTTTTTCAAATTTTGATTTTAAAAAAAATTTAAAATTTAAACTGTAATAATAACAATAATAATAATAATAAGTATAATTATAATAATACTAACTGTTTTTATTGTTATTAATATTATTATTGTTATTTTTATCATTATTATTATTTTACTGGTAGTATAATTGTAAAATACATTTTTATACAGTAATAATTACAGTAATAACGTATTAATTGAAATAATGATATAAATAATGATTCAAAAAACATTATTATTGTATTATTATTTTTATACTTTATTATTGTAGTTGTTATTAGTATAGATTTAAAATTATATATTAAACTGCAATAATTGCAATAAAAATGAAAATAATTGCAATAATGATCATAATAATTGCAATAATGATGAAAATGATGATGATAATGATGATAATGATGATGATAACGATAATAATGATCATAATCATGATAAAAATTTATGATATGTTACGCCGGTCCCCTCGTCTCTCTGCCACCAACACAAGGGCAGGCTAGGCAGACGGCGTGTTATATACAGGGTCGTGAACACTGAACAGCTCCGAGAGGCACCGAACACCACAGCGTCCCGAACACCAGGAGAGGAAAACCCCAAGTGGCGAGCAGGGCACAAGTAAACACAAAATGACAGTCTTTCCTTTATTTACAAAAGTTATTTACCCGTACACTTTTCATAGGCACAATACAGGGGGGAAACCAGGGAAACCAGCATGTCACACAGAACAATACAGCTTATAACAGGGGAAACCAATGTTATCAGGTCACAAGGGCACAAAACGAGGTCTTCACAGGAGCAGGGGCCCAACTCCGTCTCTCGGCTTGTTCCTCCGCTCCTCCGCTCACAGTCAGCCGGTCATGTTTGCCCAGGCCCCTTTCATTTTAACACATGCCCAGGTCATCCTTTTCATGTTAACACACGTTTCGCACAGAGACAAAGACCCACTGGCGTAGCACTATCCCCCCTATCAAGCAGACGACCCGTCTGCTCTGACAATCAAAAACCTGAAACAAACTACAGAAAATTTAAATAAATTCAGTTCTCAGAAACACAAAAATCTTTCATCCAGCGCGGCTTTCTTCGCTCTCGCTGGGGTCGCGGCGGCGGTAGATTGACAGTGGCACCCAGAGGGGTATCTCCTGTCCCAAGACCTGGCTCATGGTCACCACTGACGTCTGCTGCATCGCCCTCACCGTCCAAATGCTCGTCCTCATCTCGGTCAGTGTCTGCCACGTCCTCATTGCCGCTACTGGGGCTAACGTCATCTTCTTTTCCATGGCCCAGGAGTAGCTTCCTGGCCCATGGTAACGCCCAGCCGGTGCGCCAAGTCCTCGGGGAAAGTCAGGCAATGGCCCCACACCAACCAACTCCTCGCTCCCCGACGACTCTTCTGGACGCTCCACTTCCTCACAAGTGCCCAGCTTTGCACCAGCTGGCACCTTCAGGTCCTTATTGGAAAAGATAGCTGCCAACACTGTAACTAACCCCTCCCCTGGTCCAACAAGGCTCCGCCCAACCGCTACGCCATCAGCCAGCTGCAAGTTTTGGTTGGGCTCCACGAGGCCCTCTACTCCACGCATCATCTTGACAGTCGACACTGGATTCTAGACTCTGCCCTGGGGGCAAGGTGCAGTCGCTCAGCTGTAAAACTACCTCTGCACAGCCAACCTCTGGAAGCAAGGGCACCTCTTCACCGGCACCCTCACCAGCTTCCGTCCAGGTCGACACACCCCTTACTCTGGTCAGGTAGTCAAGGCCCAGAAAAACAGTGCTCGTCCAGATCGGCCACATACCCCGGCAGCCGCTGCACCGTGCTGCCCACGCCAATACGACCCTCCACTGGCCCCTTGAGCTGCACACAATGCCCCGTGACCCCAAACACAATCTCTGTGGTGCGTCTGGAATTTGCATAGTGGCCAACATATCAGGCCGCACTAGGTCTTCTCAGCCCCAGTGTCCACTGTCAGGCGGCATGGCTTCCATCTATTGAGCCCTCCACCTGCATCGTGCTGGTTCGACGGAAAGCTTAACCAAGTCGGGGCCCGGGAACCGAGGACGGCTGGGTTTCGGCCCCCTTCTCCACCCTTTTCCGATTTTTCCGCCTCTCCCACTTCCTTAGCCTTAGGACATGCACCGGATGGGACCATACCTGCCACAGTCCTTGCAGCCTGCTTGAAGGCATCAGAATCCGTCCGCTTGAGAGGACGTGTTCTCCGCTCCCCCGGGACACCGACTACGTCTGTCCCCTACCTCTCCGCAGCCCCAACACAAGCCTTGGAAAGTTCTCGGGCTCACCTTCCTCAATGCTATTTTTCTCCACTTTACCCTTCCGGCCCCGGAGGTCACTGCGGGGCTGAGCAGCTGGCCCTAGGCCACTCGTTGCCTTCAGGAAGGCCTCGAACCCCAAGGCCCTCGCCAGCGCCACCTGCGGGTCTTCAGGTGTGCCTGCCGGGACGTAGATTTGCAGCTGCTGGTCCTGTAAAGCGTCAACAAAGAAATCAGGGCCAGGACCACGATCATCTCTTCCGCAGCGCAGGGTACAACCCCCTTTACCAGCCTCCACTCCTGCGCCAGCTGGGGACAGTGTCTCGCCACGCTCCACGAGTCCGCTTCTTAAAGCGGGCCCGATATACTCGGCCTGGTGGTGGTGCCCGAAACGACGTTTCAAGCCTCCGCCACGCTGGTGTAAGAGGCATGTTGGGATGCCGGCAGATGCCCAAACACTTCCCCCGCGGGGCCCCTTAGTGCTGTTACCAGCTGCAGGGCCTTCTCTTCCTGGCTCCAGCCCTGGGCAGATGCCAGCATTTCAAATTGGGGCGACATATGCCTCCCAGGCACCGTCCGTCGTACTCAGGGCTTACGCCTACAGAATGTCTGGGGCCGAGAAGGCTGCAGGGTGGAGAACGCGTGCCGTGAACTAACACGCCGGGGGGGGGGAAGGGGGTGAGGGGGGCCCACGAGGCGGGTGACCGGGTCCGAGTTCCCGGGGCCACCTATCCCCAAAGGGGAGCGGTTCTGATGGGTCCCCAGCCTTGCAGCGCCCACTGGCTCCGACACGATGCTGCGAGGCCCGGGGGTATCCTGCCACGGACCCCAGGCAGACCCCAGTAAATCTGACCTCTGGCATCTGTTCCAAAACCCTCGTTGCCTTCTCTGCTTGCAACGTTACTACCTCGTGACGCGCCTTTTCGCCTTCACTTCCTCCCTCAGGCCCTGAACCTCGCCCTTCAGAGTCTGCACCTCCTCCATCAGTTCACTCTTCATGCTGTTGCGGGCCTTGTCGGTGTACTGCTGATTTTCCAGCTTCACAATGCAAGATTGCTCTGTAGCACCTCAACAATTGGCAGAACTGTTCCTCTGCCTTCCTTGCCTGCATCTCGACGAGATGGTGCGCCTGCTCGCGTGCCCTCTGTGCCTGCTCTTCTACCCTTTGTGCCATTTCTCCCTCATACGGCCAGCATGGCAGTGATCAGGTCCATCTGGCTCGGTTTCACCTCACTCGTGCCTCCCTCAGTCATACCCTCCTCTCCCTCATGGCGGGCCGCCATCTTTGGAGAACATGATAAATCGGCACTCTCACTGATCAAATATCACAAATCCCACTCCTGACACCAATTCTTACGCCGGTCGCCTCGTCTCTCTGCCACCAACACAAGGCAGGCTAGGCAGACGGCGTGTTATATACAGGGTCATGAACACTGAACAGCTCCGAGAGGCACCGAACACCACAGCGTCCCAGAACACCAGGAGAGGAAACGCCAAGTGGCGAGCCAGGGCACAAGTAAACACAAAATGACAGTCTTTCCTTTATTTACACAAGTTATTTACCCGTACACATTTCTATAGGCACAATACAGGGGGGAAACCAGGGGAAACCAGCATGTCACACACGAGGTCTTCACAGGAGCAGCGCCCAACTCCGTCTCTCGCCTTGTTCCTCCGCTCCTCCGCTCACAATCAGCCGCGTCATGTTTGCCCAGGTCCCCTTCATGTTAACACATACCCAGGTCATCCTTTTCATGTTAACACACGTTTCGCACAGAGACAAAGACCCACTGGCGTAGCAATAATAACAGGAAATGTGTCCATATATAATAAAAAAAAGGTAAAAGAAAAAAAATCCCAAAAGTCGAAAAAGCGTCAAAATCTAGCGAAATATAGCCTTTTGAGAGTAGACTCCAAAATGACGTTTTTTTTCCCTTCATTTGATGATTCTGGCAATTATTAGGGTAATAATGAAATAATTACCAGAATTCTATTAATCATGACAATAATGAGATAAAAGTGAGAATTAAGAGAATTTGGATAACATTTGATGATTATTAATATTATTACTATTATCGTTATTATTATCATTATTTTCATTTTTATTATTATTATTATTATTATTATTTTTATTATTATTTTTATTTTTTATTATTACTTTAATTATTAGTATTATTGCCAAAAAATATATTATAACGTAATAATAACAATAATAATAATAATAAGTATAAATTATAATAATACTAACTGTTATAATATTGTTATTAATATTATTATTGTTATTATTATCATTATTTTTATTTTATGGTAGATAATTGTAAAAATAATTATTATAACAGTAATAATTACAGTAATAACGATAGTAATTTAAATAATGATATAAATAATGATTATTTAAAAACGTTATTATTGTTATTTTATTGTTATTACTATTATTATTGTAGTTTTATTAGTATAGATGTAAAATTATATATTATAACTGTAATAATTGCAATAATAATGATAATAATTGCAATAATGATGATAATAATTGCAATAATGATGATAATGATGATGACAATGATGATAATGATGATGATAACGATAATAATGATGATAATCATGATAATAATGATGATAATAACAGGAATTGTGGCCATATATAATAAAAAAAGGTAAAAGAAAAAAAATCCCAAAAGTCGAAAAAGCGGCAAAATCTAGCGAAAAAATAGCCTTTTAAAAGTAGACTCCAAAATGACGTTTTTCCATTTATTTTATGATTCTGGCAATTATTAGGGTAATAATGATAATAATTACCAGAATTCTATTAATCATGACAATAATGATGATAAAAGTGAGAATAAAGAGAATTTGGATAACATTTGATGATTATTATTATTACTATTATCGTTATTATTATTATTATTATTATTATTATTATTATTATTATTATTATTATTATTATTATTACTTAATTATTAGTATTATTGCCAAAAAATATATTATAACAGTAATAATTACAGTTTAATAACGATATTAATTGGAAAAAAATTTATATAAATAATGATTATAAAAACGTATTTTTGTTGTTATTATTGTTATTACTATTATTATTGTAGTTGTTATTTGTATAGATGTAAAAATATATATTATAACTACATTAATTGCAATAATAATGATAATAATTGTAATAATGATGATAATAATTGCAATAATGATGATAATGATGATGATAATGATGATAATGATGATAATGATGATGATAACGATAATAATGATGATAATCATGATAATAATGATGATAATAAAGGAATTGTGTCCATATATAATAAAAAAAAGTAAATAAAAAAAATCCCAAAAGTCGAAAAAACGGCAAATCTAGCGAAAATAGCCTTTTGAGAGTAGACTCCAAAATGACGTTTTTTCATTCATTTGATGATTCTGGCAATTATTAGGGAATAATGATAATAATACCAGAATTCTATTAATCAGGGCAATAATGATGATAAAAGGAGAAAAAAGAGAATTGGGTAAAATTTGATGATTATTTATATTATTACTATTATCGTTATTATTTTCATTATTGTCACAATTATTTTATTATTTTTATATTATTTTTATATTATGTTATTACTTAAATTTTTAGTATTATGCCAAGAAATATATTATAATGTAATAATAACAATAATAATAATAATAAGATAATTATAATAATACTAACTGTTATAATATTGTTATTAATATTATTTTTGTTATTATTATCATATTAAATTTTTCTTACTGGTAGTATAATTGTAAAATAATTATTATAAAAAGTAATAATTACAGTAATAACGATATTAATTGAAAAATGAATAAATCATGATTATGAAAACGTTTTTATAGTTATTATTATTGTTATTACTATTATTAAATTTTAGTTATTATTTGTATAGATGTAAAATTATTATTTTAAAATGCAAAAATTGCAATAATAATGATAATAATTGCAATAATGATGATAATAATTGCAATAATGATGATAATGATGATGATAATGATGATTATAACGATAATAATGATGATAATCATGATAATAATGATGATAATAACAGGAATTGTGTCCACATATAAAAAAAAAAAGTAAAAAAAAAAAAAAAAGTCGAAAAAGCGGCAAAATCTAGCGAAATATAGCCTTTTGAGAGTAGACTCCAAAAAAGACGTTTTTTCCATTCATTTGATGATTCTGCCCAAATTTTTAGGGTTTAAAAATGATAATAATTACCAGAATTCTATTAATCATGACAATAATGATGATAAAAGTGAGAATAAAGAGAATTTGGATAACATTTGGTGATTATTAATATTATTACTATTATCGTTATTATTATCATCATTATTATTATTATTATTATTATTATTATTATTATTATTATTGTTATTATTATTGTTATTATTATTATTACTTTAATTATTAGTATTATTACCAAAAAATATTATAACTGTAATAATAACAAATAATAATAATAATAAGTATAATTATAATAATACTAACTCTTATAATATTGTTATTAATATTATTATTGTTATTATTATCATTATTGTTATTATTATTGTCATTACTATTATTATTGTAGTTGTTATTAGTATAGATGTAAAATTATATATTATAACTGCAATAATTGCAATAATAATGATAATAATTGCAATAATGATGATAATAATATCAATAATGATGATAATGATGATGATAACGATAATAATGATGATAATCATGATTATAATGATGATAATAACAGGAATTGTGTCCATATATAATAAAAAAAGGTAAAAGAAAAAAAACCCAAAAAGTCGAAAAAGCGGCAAATCTAGCGAAATATAGCCTTTTGAGAGTAGACTCCCCAAAATGTTTTTTCCATTCATTTGATGATTCTGGCAATTATTAGGGTAATAATGATAATAATTACCAGAATTCTATTAAACATGACAATAATGATGATTTAAAAGTGAGAATAAAGAGAATTTGGGTAAAATTTGATGATTTTTAATATTATTACTATTATCGTTTTTATTATCATTATTATCATTATTATTTATTATTATTATATTTTATTATTATTATTATTATATTATTACTTTAATTTTTAGTATTATTGCCAAAAAATATATTATAACTATAATATAACAATAATAATAATAAAATAAGTATAATTATAATAAACTAATGTCATAAATTGTTATTAATATTAAATTGTTATTATTATCATTATATTTTACTGGTAGTATAATTGTAAAAATAATTATTATAAAAGAAATAATTACAGTTTAAAAACGATATTAATTTAAATAATGATATAAATAATATTATAAAAAAGTTATTATTGTTATTTTTATGTTATTACTATTATAATTGTAGTTGTTATTAGTATAGATGTAAAATTATATATCATAACTGCAATAATTGCAATAATAATGATAATAATTGCAATAATGATGATAATAATTGCAATAATGATGATAATGATGATGAAAATGATGATAATGATGATAATGATGATGATAACGATAATAATGATGATAATCATGATAATAATGATGATAATAACAGGAATTGTGTATATATATAATAAAAAAAGGTAAAAGAAAAAAAATCCCAAAAGTCGAAAAGCGGCAAAATCTAGCGAAATATAGCCCTTTTTTTAATAGACTCCAAAAGATGTTTTTTCCATTCATTTGATAATTTTTGCAATTATTATGGTAATAATGATAATAATTTCCAGAATTCTATTAATCATGAAATAATGATGATAAAAGTGAGAATAAAGAGAATTTGGGATAACATTTGATGATTATTAATATTATACTATTATCGTAATTATTATCATTTTTATCAAATTTTATTATTTATATTATTATTATTATTATATTATTTTTATTTTTTATTATTATTATTATTATTATTATTTATTATATATTATTATTACTTTAATTATTAGTATTATTGCCAAAAATATATTTAAAATGTAATAATAACAATAATAATAATAATAAGATAATTATGGGTAATACAACTGTTATAATATTTATTAATATTATTATTGTTTTTATTATCTTCATTATTTTTACTGGTAGTATAATTGTAAAAAAACATTACTATAACAGTAATAATACAGTTAATAACGAATTAATTGAAATAATGATATAAATAATGATTATAAAACGTTATTATTGTTATATTATTGTTATTTCTATTATTATTGTAGTTGTTATTAGTATAGATGTAAAAAATTTTATATTATAACTGCAATATTGCAAAATAATGATAATAATTGCAATAATATGATAATAATTTCAAAAAATGATGATAATGATGATGATAATGATGATAATGATGATGTTTACGATAATAATGATGATAATCATGATAATAATGATGATAATAACAGGAATTGTGTCCATATATAATAAAAAAAAAATGGTAAAAGAAAAAAAATCCCAAAAGTCATAAAAGCGGCAAAATCTAGCCTTTTGAGAGTAGACTCCAAAATAAAAAGGACGTTTTTTCCATTCATTTGTTGATTCTGGCAATTATTAGGGTAATAATGATAATAATTACCAGAATTCTATTAATCATGACAATAATGATGATAAAAAGTGAGAATAAAGAGAATTTGGATAACATTTGATGATTATTATATCATTACTATTATTGTTATTATCATTATTATCTTATTATTATTTTTATTATTATTATTATTTTATTATTATTATTTATTATTTTATTATTTTTATTACTTTGATATTAGTTTTATTGCCAAAAATATATTATAACTGTAATAATAACAATAATAATAAAAATTTGTATAATTATAATAATACTAACTGTTTAATATTGTTATTAATATTATTATTGTTATTATTATCATTATTATATTTTTACTGGTAGTATAATTGTAAAAATAATTATTATAACAGTAATAATTACAGTAATAACGATATTAATTGAAATAATGATATAAATAATGATTATAAAACGTTATTATGGTTTATATTATTTTTATTACTATTTTTATTGTGTTGTTTTTAGTATAGATGTAAAAATTATATAAATTTTAAAATGCAATAATTGCAATAATAATGATAATAATTGCAATAATGATGATAATAATTGCAAAAATGATGATAATGATGATGATAATGATGATAATGATGATAATGATGATGATAACGATAATAATGGGTGATAAATCATGATAAAAATGATGATAATAACAGGAAATTGGGGTCCATATAAAATAAAAAAAGGTAAAAGAAAAAAAATCCCAAAGTCTAAAAAGAGGCAAAATCTAGCGATATATAGCCTTTTAAGAGTATACTCCAAATGACGTTTTTTCCATCATTGATGATTCTGGCAATTATTGGGGGAATAATGATAATAAATTTCCAGAATTCTATAATCATGACAATAATGGATGATAAAAGTGAGAATAAAGAGAATTTGGATAACATTTGATGATTATTAATATTATTACTATTTTCGCTATTATTATCATTATTATCATTATTATTATATTATTATTATTATTATTATTATTATTATTATTATAATTATTATTATTTTTATTATTATTACTTTAATTATTAGTATTATTGCCAAAAAAAATATTGTAACGTAATAAAAACAAATAAAAAAATAATAAGTATAATATAAAAAAACTAACGGTTATAAATTGTTATTAATATTATTATTGTTATTATTATCATTTTTATTATTTTTACTGGTAGTATAATTGTAAAAATAATTATTAACAGAATAATTACAGTAATAACGATATTATTGAAAAAATGATATAAAAATGATTATGAAACGTTATTATTGTTATTATATTGTTATTACTATTATTATTGTAGTTGTTATTTGTATAGATGTAAAATTATATATTATAACTGCAATAATTGCAATAATAATGATAATAATTGCAATAATGATGATAAAAATTGCAATAATGATGATAATGATGATGATAATGATGATAAAGATGATAATGATGATGATAACGATAATAATGATGATAATCATGATAATAATGATGATAATAACAGGAATTGTGTCCATATAAAATAAAAATAGGTAAAAGAAAAAAAATCCCAAAAGTCTAAAAAGAGGCAAAATCTAGCGATATATAGCCTTTGAAGAGTAGACTCCAAAATGACGTTTTTTCCATTCATTTGATGATTCTGGCAATTTTTAGGGTAATAATGATAATAATTACCAGAATTCTATTAATCATGACAATAATGATGATAAAAGTGAGAATAAAGAGAATTTGGATAACATTTGATAAATTTTTAATATTATTACTATTATCGTTTTTATTATCATTATTTTTATTTTTATTATTATTATTTTTATTATTATTATTATTATTATTATAATTATTATTATTTTTATTATTATTACTTTAATTTTTAATAATTTCCAAAAAAAAAATATTGTAACTGTAATAATAACAATAATAATATAATAAAGTATAATTATAATAATACTAACGGTATAATATTGTTATTTAAAATTATTATTTTTATATTATCATTATTATTATTTTTTCTGGTAGTATAATTGTAAAAAAAATTATTATAACAGTAATAATACAGTAATAAAAGATATTAATTGAAATAATGATATAAATAATGATTATAGAAACGTTTTTATTGTTATTTTTATTGTTATTACTTATTATTGTACTTGTTATTAGTATAGATGTAAAATTTTATTTATAACTGCAATAATTGCAAGAATAATGATAATAATTGCAATAATGATGATAATAATTGCAATAATTTATGATAATGATGATGATAATGATGATAATGATGATGATAACTATATAATGATGATAATCATGATAATAATGATGATAATAACAGGAATTGTGCCATATATAATAAAAAAAAAAGTAAAAGAAAAAAAAATCCCAAAAGTCGAAAAAGCGACAAAATCTAGCGAAATATAGCGTTTTGAGAGTAGACTCCAAAATGACGTTTTTTCCATTCATTTGATGATTCTGGGAATTATTAGGGTAATAATGATAATAATTACCAGAATTGTATTAATGATGACAATAATGATGATAAAAGTGAGAATAGAGAGAATTTGGATAACATTTGATGATTATTATATATTACTATTATCGTTATTATTATCATTATTTTATTATTGTATTATAATCATTTTATTATTTATTAATTTTTATTATTATTATTATTTTTATTATTATTACTTTAATTATAAGTATTATTGCCAAAAAATATATTATAACTGTAATAATAATAATAATAATAATAATAATAATAATAAATATAATTATAATAATACTAACTGTTATGATATTGTTATTAATATTATTATTGTTATTATTATCATTATTATTATTTTACTGGTAGTATAATTGTAAAAATAATTTTTATAAAAGTAATAAATTTCAGTAATAAACGATATTAATTGAAATAATGATATAAATAATGATTATAAAAACGTTATTATTGTTATTATATTGTTATTACTATTATTATTATAGTTGTTATTAGTATAGATGTAAAATTATATATTATAACTGCAATAATTGCAATAATAATGATAATAATTGCAATAATGATGATAATAATTTCCCAAAAATGATGTAATGAGATGATAATTATGATAATGATGATAATGATGATGATAACGATAATAATGATGAAATCATGATAATAATGATGATAATAACAGGAATTGTAGTCCATATATAAAAAAAAAAGGTAAAAAAAAAAAAATCCCAAAAGTGAAAAGCGGCAAAATCTAGCGAAATATAGCCTTTTTAGAGTAGATTTCCCAAAATGACGTTTTTTTCCCTTTCATTTTATTATTCTGGCCATTATTAGGGTAATAATGATAATAATTACCAGAATTCTATTAATCATGACAATAATGATGATAAAAGTGAGAATAAAAAGAATTTGGATAACATTTTATGATTATTAAATCATTACTATTACGTTATTATTATCATTATTATCATTATTATTATTTTTATTATTATCACAATTATTATTATTATTATTATTATTATTATTATTTTTATTTATATTATTGTTATTTCTTTTATTATTAGTGTTATTGCCAAAAAAATATTATAACTGTAATAATAACAATAATAATAATAATAAGTATAAATTTTAAAATACTAACTGTTATAATATTTTTATTATATTATTTTTGTTTTTTTATCATTATTTTTATTTTTACTAGTAGTATAATTGTAAAAATAATTTTTATAACAGTAATAATTACAGTAATACGATATTAATGAAAAAATGATACAAATAAGATTATAAAAAACGTTATTATTTTTATTATTATTGTTTTTTATACTATTTTTCTTGTTATTAGTATAGATTTAAAATTTTATATTATAACTGCAATAATTGCAATAATAAAGATAATTTAAATTTCAATAATGATGATAATAATTGCAATAATGATGATAATGATGATGATAATGTGATAAGATGATGATAACGATAATAATGATGATAAACATGATGATAATGATGATAATAACAGGAATTTTGTCCATATATAATAAAAAAAGGGGAAAAAAAAAAAAAA
>NW_023643885.1:5000-7500 GCF_015228065.2 Penaeus monodon | reverse complement strand
GTTCGTGTATGTGTACTTTTTAAAATTATAAAAAATATAAAAAAAAATTACATATCAATATATAAAATACATACATAATATACGTTTACATGTATATATCACATATAAAATTAGTATATTACATTATTATGTATATTGCATTATACATCACACACAACATACAACATACATAACACCACACAATTATATATAATATAATATATATATATAATATATATAATACTATAAATATACAATAAAAAAACATATATATATACATATAAATATCTATAAATGTATATGTATATATATATATATTAAAATATAATAACATTTACAACATAATACATTATGTTGCATGTGTTGTTGTGCATCCAAATCATATACATAAAAAAATACATGTCTATATACGCCCAAAATCAATATGATAGCTTTTGGATCAACTTTTTTCATCAATCTATCTAGTAATCATCTGAAATATATTATTTTTTCTGGGCACACAGATCAGACCTCACGCACTGAGGCCCGCATGTAAGCCTTCACCTTTAAGACCCCCTAAATTTGGATAATGTTGCCTTTTCGAAATTCTCCTGGCTTTTTTCGCATGGTACTGGGCCCCTGTGGAAGTTGATCGCGCATTTTTTTTCTTCATATGTGGTGAAATTTTTGGTACGTGCCGACCTGCCCCCCAAAAAGCTAGGGGTCTTTTATGGAAAAGTTTGTAAACCCCATTTTCTGAAAAATTAGAAAGCTTTTAAATTTTAGCATTTTCCCCGCCTTTATTTTGAGAAAGAGTATGAAAAAACAGTTATTATGTCCATAAAATTAGCGATGCTTGTTTACATACATACATACACCATGCTTATTAAAAAAACAAATATACACAAAACCCCTTATTATATTATAATATATATATAATATTATTATATATATTATATATATAAAAATATATATATATATAAATATAACAAATATTATTATATTTCACACATATTTTATTACACAATTAATATATATACACACACATATAAATATAACACAACATATTAATTAACATATTTTAATATTATATCACCACACACCCCCAACACAACACACAATATATATATTATATTATTATAAATAAATATATAAATATATATAATTATAATTATAAAATATATATATTTCCGTGGAAAAAGGGAAATGGGGACCCCCCACGATCACCCAAGAGCATCAAACATGAAAAAAAAAAAAAAACACAATTATTACTTTCCCCCTAACATAATTAAAGAGATATATATAATATAAAAGAAAATATAAAAAATATAATAATCATATTATATATTATATATAATATATAAAAATTACATATAAAATAATATATATATAATATATATAATATATATATATAAAATATATAGATTAATACATATATATATATATATATATATAAAATATATATAATATTATATAATATAAAAATATATATATAACTATAAAATATAATATAATTATATTAAAATTATATAAATATATATAATTCATATATATAATATATATATATAATTAAAATTTTTATAATAAAATCTATCATATATATTATATATATATATATATATTTTTATAAAATATATATATATTATATAATATATATATATATATTAATTATATTATATATATTTATAATATATTATATATAAAATTATATAAATATTATATTTATAATATTATTAATATATTATGTAAATTTATTATATATATTATATATATTATATATATATTAAAATATATTATATATATATTAATATTATATATATATATATATATTCCATATATATTATATATATATTATTATATATATATAATTATATATATTATTATTATATTATATATATTATTATATTATATTATATTATATATAATTTATATAATATATATATATTTTATTATTTATTTTTTATTTTATTATTTTTATTTTGACGGTAGGTTCATGTTTGAGCCGCCGTGGTCACATCATGATACTTAATTGCAGTTTCATGTTGTGATGCTCCTGAGTGAGTACGTGGTAGGGTCTCAGTCCTTTCCACGGAGAGTGCCGGTGTTACCATTTTAGGTAATCATTCTCTCTATTTATCCGGGCTTGGAACAGCACTGACTTGGCTGGCTTGCCCACCCAGTGGCTAGGTATAATTACATATAAATATATATTATATATATAATATATATTTATAGATAATTACATATATATATTATATATATACTATATATATATAGATATATATATATATGTATATATAGTATAATATATAATGTATATATATAATATATATATATATGTATATATATATATATAATATATATGTATATATATAATATATATATATGTATATATTATATTATAATTATATATATCATATATTATCTATATATATATATATATATATATATATATATATATATATTATATATATGTGTGTGTGTGTAATACATACATAAATACACAAACATACAAATGTGTATATATAAACAAAACTATGTA
>NW_023643884.1:0-8960 GCF_015228065.2 Penaeus monodon | reverse complement strand
TTCTACTTCGCTTAAGTTTAAATTTGGTTTCGGAGTAAATTGGTTTGATCCCAGAATGTGATTCACTCGTAAGTTAGTGGTTTCGAGAATGGTATCTATAACCAATTAAATTTAGAAAAAATTTATGTAATTTTTAGGGGTAAAGATGGTTGTAAAGACTCAGTTCCTGGCATTCGCATTCGAGGCACTGGATATTCTTGTCAGCAGATTACCTTGTGAGGGAGATGAATGGCGATTGTAGTTTCTTTGTATTCTCATCAAACTTTTATTTATTATGTATGTTTTTCTCTACTTTATCCATGAATTAAATATCTATGTCTTTTTTAAAAGATCAAAGGTAAGCTTATTTTTCTAAGGTATTTATTAAAGGATATCCAGGAAGGCTTGCAATGTACCTGTGTTCATTTAACACATTTGACAGTATTTTATATTTTATTTCAAGAGATTATAAAATGGTAGACTAAGCTTTTTATTTTTGCAATGGTTATGAATGCATTTACATACTCAGCAGTGTATGAGTAGAAGGAATGTATTTCTGGAAATTTAGGAGGGCTTTCACTTTTTTAATGTTGACATAATAATGACTATACTTCTTGGTAGACAGAAATATGATAGACTATTGGTACAGAACAGGTATAAAAGAATTATAAACTATATGTTCATGTATTTTGTAGCACAAACATATTACACTTTAATAATATGGAATGTAAGCCATATGTGTATCAATTCCATTTTTAAAAGTTCTTTTGCTTGCAAAATATTAATGGTTATGTCTCAAATGATCAATTTTATAAATTAATTTCCTGACTTCATCAATTTTTTTGTGCCTAAAGTACACATTTGTAAAGCTAATGTCTTTTTTTTTATGTTGGACTTATTATTTGAAGTCATTTCTGGTAAAATGTAGACATTTGCAAATTTAGATTAATTCTGTGATTTCAAGATATGCAGTATAGAGAACAGCTGAGACAGAACATTTTATTCAGTTTATTTATAATGCAGGGAGTGTGTGCCTGGTACTTCTAAATGATCTTATTTTCACATTATATAATGTATGCATATGCTTCTTTTATAAATGGAAACATTATTAACAAACTGCATTTTTCTTTGTTTCCTTAGTTGAGACCAAATAAACATGCTGAACAATAAATGTTTGGAAAGAACTGTTGATGAAAGAGTATGCTTCTGAAATGAATATGCAAAAGGAAATTCCTGTTAATATAATAAGTCTTGCAACCCCATACTCTCATCTATTTATTTCTTAACCTATAATCTATAATCTATAACCTATAATCTTTTTATTTCTTAACCTATAATCTATTCAACTGACAGAATGCTGGAGCCAAGAACAGTTTGAAACAAGGCTGCCGTATGGGGTCAATGCAGCTCAGAGGACCGTAGGGAATTTGGTTCTTATTTTTATAGGTACATGTACGTAAAATCTCAATATAATAATATCAAGCTAAAAGTCTGATCCAGAATGAAGAAGACGTGCCAGGTCTCCTTACTCTTTTTTATTAAAAGTAAGGAAAATGACGACACATCTAAACAAGAACTACTACTACTGGTTGTAGTTGCAATAATAGTAGTGATGGTATGGTAATTACATTGTAAATGATGATGATAATTGAAAAGAAAATGTGATGATGATGATTATCATATAATAATGATGGTGATACTGATGACAATGATATTAATGATGTAATAGTGATGAGTGTGACAATGATGACGAAGATGATGATAATAATGATGATTATAATAATAGTAGTAGTAATACTGTAATAATAATAATGGTAATAATAACAGTAATATTGATAATAATAGGAGTCATAATAATAGTAGCAGTAATAATAGTAGTAATAATAATAATAACATTAATAATAATAATAATAATAATAATAATAATAATAACAGTAATAGTAATAATGATAATGATAATTAGAGTAAAAGTACCAAAATAGTGGAGTGTAGGGAAAGGTAGTTTTGGGTGTATTCAAAAATGAAATGCAAAAAGTTGGAAAACTAATGTAAATCTAGTTTCCTTGCTAGAGATTTTGCAGATATACTCACATTTTCAAAGAAATTTAGCTACCATTTAGAGTAGTGTAAAAAGACAACCAATAGCTGTCTTGGATACATTAGATTCTAAAAGTTAGAGCTTGCTATATATGTTAAACCCTTTACTATGATGCGCTCAAAGGATGAATGAAAGGCTTTGTGTCAGTCTTGGGCACCGTATTCCCTTGGTTCATCGCTAGCTCATACCCCTCATGGGGACCCCATTTATTTCAGGCTCCTCATGGCCAATAATAAAGAGTTTTTTACCCTTATTAGGGGCATTAAGGCTTGCCCCATCATCAACTAGCCTATCTAAATTTGATTTCTTTGGCTTCCCGACCCCTGTCTCTCCTTTGACCACACAGCTCCAACCACTGATACTAATGCCCTTGTCACAGTTACATCTGAATCCCAAGCTCATGCACTATCTACCCGGACTGACCTCACTGGCAAACCTATTCCTGCCCAACCTCAGGGAAACCTATTCCTGCCCAGCCTCACTTCTCCCTTAATAATTGTACTGGAACTGTTTCCACCTCTCCGACTGATTGTCCTGTCTACAACAAGGACTGGTCAGACTGTGAAAACGACTTACTCACATGCTTTGTCGACTATGATGCAGTGGCAGTCCAGTGCTACACTATTCCTCCCAGAGGCCAAGTAAATCCTACACCAATATTGTTAAGATTAGCTTCCGTAGACATGACCTCCCCATGAAGCTTATTTATGGAGTGTCCTATCCCAGTCCGACCATGTTGACTCCTTCCCATGCTGGCATTTTGGCCACCAAGCCAAACTCTGTTGCTCTACAGCCTGCTGCCCTCTATGTGGTCATGACCATTCAAATTGCTCTGCTCAGTCACACACGTGTGCCAATTGTGGTGGCTTCCCATAATGTATTTTATAGGAGCTGCCCTGCTTACAAGCTTGAATGCCGATATCCATCCCCCTCCTCCTCAAGTTCCCCCCTACCCTTCTTCCTCCCACTCTCCCAAAAAATACCCATCTCTCCTCCCCCATGTTCATCACCATTCCCTCTTCCTTCCCATTATCCTTACCACTCCCACCTGGATACTCACATGACTCCCTTATGTCACAACAATGTTCTTCTCTGGATCCCTCCCCTCTTGACATTCTTCCCGATACTTCACCACCGTCCCCTGTTCCCTTATCTCATTCTCAGGATTCCTCTCCTCCTTCTACAACTACCATTTCTTACCATATTACCCTTTGATTGTTTCATAATGGCTCTTTAGCTGTTTTCCTCGTGCAGTGTTACTCTCCTTTCCTCAGACACATACTCTCCATTTAATCTGATCACCTTATACCTTTAACCCCATCTCCTTTTACAAATCCTTACTGTATTCCATTTGCTCCCCGTTTTCACTACTGTTCTGTTCTTACAACCTTTGACATCTAACACATCTTATCCTTATCATTTCCACCCTTATCGCCACAATACTTTACCATAATGCTAGATGTCACGGTGCTATATGACATTTACTTCTAAAGAACAAAATTAAGTAACTCAGTATGAGAGGAACGATTTAGTTGAAAAATCAAAAATATAATTTTCCCATCATTATTGATGAAACCGCAAACATCGACACCACGAAAGCGTTGTGGAATACTAATAAAATTCTACTACAAAGGAAGTAAGAAAATACAATGTAGACTGTTAGCTTTGGAGAATATCTATACCCCTTGACTGTGCAGGAGCAACAGGGGAAAGACTTTCAAAAACATAATGCAGTGCCTGGATGATCATGAAATACCCAAAGAAAATTTAATTGGATTTGCCTCAAGTGGGGCTAACAGTATTACTGGCATCTGCAATTCTGAAATCAGAACTAACAGGTGTTACAGTCATCAAATATATCTGCCATGCTATTCACATCTGTTCTTTGCAAAGCTTAATGTGTCTTCCAGGTAGGTGCGAAGATCTGGTAAGAAATATATTCAGTCACTTCTCACACAGTGCCAAACGTATGTACCAATTTAAGCAGCTTCAGGTATTTTTTTTAGATTAAACTCACACAATGTTACATGTCTGCCAGACAAAATAGCTTTCTTATCATGCAGCTGTTGAAAGATCATTTGAACAGTCACAGCCTCTTCTCCAATACTTTTCATATAGGAGCTCTGAAGGTGACTTACACTCTACCAAGACTATGCTTGACTCTCAGTGGTCCATCTATGAAAGTGTACTTCACGTTTACGATCTATATGTGACATGGTTAGTTTAGCACGGGCCCTCGCTGTCATTACTCATACCTGAGTGGATAGCTAATGTCTATGGAGCTAGTTATTATAGTATGTATATAATTATATATAGTATATATATATAAATGATAGTATATATATATATATATCTATATAAGATATATATATATAGTGTAATAATAATATATATAATAGAATATGTATATAATGATGATAATATAGATATATATAGTATATATATAATAGATAGATATATATATATAATATATATATATATGATATTATATATAATATATATATATATATTTATAATATATATATAATATATATATGTATAATAATATATATATATATATATAATAATATAGTATATATATAGTATTATATATATATTATAATATATATATATATAGATATATATAGATATATATATATAATATATATTATATATATTATATAGTATATATATATTATTATATATATATATATAATATATATATATATATATAATATATAATATATATAGAGATAATAATATATATGAAATATAATATAAAAGATATAAAATATATAATATATATATATATTATATATATATATATATATATATATATATATATATATAGATATATATATATATTATATATATTATATACAATAATATAGTATATTTATATATACTATATAAATTATATATATATATATATATATATATAATATGTAATACATTTAATTATTATATATACTCTATATAGTATATATATATATTATATATATATATATATATATATATATATATATATATACATACTATAATAACTAGCTCCATAGACATTAGCTATCCACTCAGGTATGAGTAATGACAGCGAGGGTCGTGCTAAACTAACCATGTCACATATAGATCGTAAACGTGAAGTACACTTTCATAGATGGACCACTGAGAGTCAAGCATAGTCTTGGTAGAGTGTAAGTCACCTTCAGAGCTCCTATATGAAAAGTATTGGAGAAGAGGCTGTCGACTGTTCAAATGATCTTTCAACAGCTGCATGATAAGAAAGCTATTTTGTCTGGCAGACATGTAACATTGTGTGAGTTTAATCTAAAAAAAATACCTGAAGCTGCTTAAATTGGTACATACGTTGGCACTGTGTGAGAAGTGACTGAATATATTTCTTACCAGATCTTCGCACCTACCTGGAAGACACATTAAGCCTTTGCAAAGAACAGATGTGAATAGCATGGCAGATATATTTGATGACTGTAACACCTGTTAGTTCTGATTTCAGAATTGCAGATGCCAGTAATACTGTTAGCCCCACTTGAGGCAAATCCAATTAAATTTTCTTTGGGTATTTCATGATCATCCAGGCACTGCATTATGTTTTTGAAAGTCTTTCCCCTGTTGCTCCTGCACAGTCAAGGGGTATAGATATTCTCCAAAGCTAACAGTCTACATTGTATTTTCTTACTTCCTTTGTAGTAGAATTTTATTAGTATTCCACAACGCTTTGTGGTGTCGATGTTTGCGGTTTCATCAATAATGATGGGAAAATTATATTTTTGATTTTTCAACTAAATCGTTC
Organism: Penaeus monodon; assembly: GCF_015228065.2. Lineage (NCBI taxonomy): Eukaryota > Metazoa > Arthropoda > Malacostraca > Decapoda > Penaeidae > Penaeus > Penaeus monodon. The sequence continues at coordinate 3,096 of NW_023643884.1, read as the reverse complement.
CTCTCATACTGAGTTACTTAATTTTGTTCTTTAGAAGTAAATGTCATATAGCACCATGACATCTAGCATTATGGTAAAGTATTGTGGCGATAAGGGTGGAAATGATAAGGATAAGATGTGTTAGATGTCAAAGGTTGTAAGAACAGAACAGTGGTGAAAATGGGGAGCAAATGGAATACAGTAAGGATTTGTAAAAGGAGATGGGGTTAAAGGTATAAGGTGATCAGATTAAATGGAGAGTATGTGTCTGAGGAAAGGAGAGTAACACTGCACGAGGAAAACAGCTAAAGAGCCATTATGAAACAATCAAAGGGTAATATGGTAAGAAATGGTAGTTGTAGAAGGAGGAGAGGAATCCTGAGAATGAGATAAGGGAACAGGGGACGGTGGTGAAGTATCGGGAAGAATGTCAAGAGGGGAGGGATCCAGAGAAGAACATTGTTGTGACATAAGGGAGTCATGTGAGTATCCAGGTGGGAGTGGTAAGGATAATGGGAAGGAAGAGGGAATGGTGATGAACATGGGGGAGGAGAGATGGGTATTTTTTGGGAGAGTGGGAGGAAGAAGGGTAGGGGGGAACTTGAGGAGGAGGAGGATGGATATCGGCATTCAAGCTTGTAAGCAGGGCAGCTCCTATAAAATACATTATGGGAAGCCACCACAATTGGCACACGTGTGTGACTGAGCAGAGCAATTTGAATGGTCATGACCACATAGAGGGCAGCAGGCTGTAGAGCAACAGAGTTTGGCTTGGTGGCCAAAATGCCAGCATTTCTGACATTGATGGGAAGGAGTCAACATGGTCGGACTGGGATAGGACACTCCATAAATATAAGCTTCATGGGGGAGGTCATGTCTACGGAAGCTAATCTTAGCAATATTGGTGTAGGATTTCGTTGGCCTCTGGGAGGAATAGTGTAGCACTGGACTGCCACTGCATCATAGTCGACAAAGCATGTGAGTAAGTCGTTTTCACAGTCTGACCAGTCCTTGTTGTAGACAGGACAATCAGTCGGAGAGGCAGAAACAGTTCCAGTACAATTATTAAGGGAGAAGTGAGGCTGGGCAGGAATAGGTTTCCCTGAGGTTGGGCAGGAATAGGTTTGCCAGTGAGGTCAGTCCGGGTAGATAGTGCATGAGCTTGGGATTCAGATGTAACTGTGACAAGGGTATTAGTATCAGTGGTTGGAGCTGTGTGGTCAAAGGAGAGACAGGGGTCGGGAAGCCAAAGAAATCAAATTTAGATAGGCTAGTTGATGATGGGGCAAGCCTTAATGCCCCTAATAAGGGTAAAAAAAACTCTTTATTATTGGCCATGAGGAGCCTGAAATAAATGGGGTCCCCATGAGGGGTATGAGCTAGCGATGAACCAAGGGAATACGGTGCCCAAGACTGACACAAAGCCTTTCATTCATCCTTTGAGCGCATCATAGTAAAGGGTTTAACATATATAGCAAGCTCTAACTTTTAGAATCTAATGTATCCAAGACAGCTATTGGTTGTCTTTTTACACTACTCTAAATGGTAGCTAAATGTGAGTATATCTGCAAAATCTCTAGCAAGGAAACTAGATTTACATTAGTTTTCCAACTTTTTGCATTTCATTTTTGAATACACCCAAAACTACCTTTCCCTACACTCCACTATTTTGGTACTTTTACTCTAATTATCATTATCATTATTACTATTACTGTTATTATTATTATTATTATTATTATTATTATTATTATTATTATTATTATTATTATTATTATTATTATTATTAATGTTATTATTATTATTACTACTATTATTACTGCTACTATTATTATGACTCCTATTATTATCAATATTACTGTTATTATTACCATTATTATTATTACAGTATTACTACTACTATTATTATAATCATCATTATTATCATCATCTTCGTCATCATTGTCACACTCATCACTATTACATCATTAATATCATTGTCATCAGTATCATCATCATTATTATATAATCATCATCATCACATTTTCTTTTCAATTATCATCATCATTTACAATGTAATTACCATACCATCACTACTATTATTGCAACTACAACCAGTAGTAGTAGTTCTTGTTTAGATGTGTCGTCATTTTCCTTACTTTTAATAAAAAAGAGTAAGGAGACCTGGCACGTCTTCCTCATTCTGGATCAGACTTTTAGGTTAATATTATTATATTAAGATTTTACGTACATGTACCTATAAAAATAAGAACCAAATTCCCTACGGTCCTCTGAGCTGCATTGACCCCATACGGCAGCCTTGTTTCAAACTGTTCTTGGCTCCAGCATTCTGTCAGTTGAATAGATTATAGGTTAAGAAATAAAAAGATTATAGGTTATAGATTAGAGATTATAGGTTAAGAAATAAATAGATGAGAGTATGGGGTTGCAAGACTTATTATATTAACAGGAATTTCCTTTTGCATATTCATTTCAGAAGCGTACTCTTTCATCAACAGTTCTTTCCAAACATTTATTGTTCAGCATGTTTATTTGGTTCAACTAAGGAAACAAAGAAAAATGCAGTTTGTTAATAATGTTTCCATTTATAAAAGAAGCATATGCATACATTATATAATGTGAAAATAAGATCATTTAGAAGTACCAGGCACACACTCCCTGCATTATAAATAAACTGAATAAAATGTTCTGTCTCAGCTGTTCTCTATACTGCATATCTTGAAATCACAGAATTAATCTAAATTTGCAAATGTCTACATTTTACCAGAAATGACTTCAAATAATAAGTCCAACATAAAAAAAAAGACATTAGCTTTACAAATGTGTACTTTAGCACAAAAAAATTGATGAAGTCAGGAAATTAATTTATAAAATTGATCATTGAGACATAACATTATATTTTGCAAGCAAAAGAACTTTTAAAATTTCGAATTAAGATATGTTTGTGCTACAAAATACATGAACATATAGTTTATAATTCTTTATACCTGTTCTGTACCAATAGTCTATCATATTTCTGTCTACAAGAAGTATAGTATTATAGTCACAATTGAAATACATCCTACTCACATGCGAGTATAAATGCATATACCATTGCAAAGCCTCCTAAATTTCCAGAAA
>NW_023643883.1:0-5000 GCF_015228065.2 Penaeus monodon | reverse complement strand
TAAAGAACATGAGATTTTGGGGGATACAAAATAAAACTGGGTACCCCGTGTATTTTTTTTGATTGCTACAGTATCCTGAACTACAACAGCTACTAAAAAAAGTTAGAGAAGCAAGCGAAAGGCCGGCTTGTCTCTTAATCCCAAAAAAATAAGATCAGAAGATTCAAAGAAAACCCGGGCAATAAACAATGTGAACTTTTAAAAAATAAGGAAAGGGGTTGTGGAAAAGGGAAGAGTTCCTTTTTGGGACTTTTAACTAATACATTGATGATCCCCGGAGATAAAAAAAATTACCTTTCCCAAAAACGCCACTTTTGCCTAAATAACCGGGAAAAGCCCGAAGCTTCCTACGGACAAAGCGGGGTTATTGAACTATTTTTTTTCCCAATTTCATCTATTTTTCTGAGTTTTGGGTGCTGAAGAAGTGTCAAAAAAAAGATAAATTTTTTTAAAAGGGGGGTTTTTAAGACGAGACTACGTTTTAACTGGACAAAAAGAAAACAATGATAAGTGCGGGAAAAATAAATTGAAAGACCGGCTTTTGGGACTTTTGAAAAAAGGAAATTTAAAGTTTTTTGGGTTTAGTATGAAAAAAAAGTACGAAAAAAAAAACTTGCTGACAGGGGTGTAAGGAAACAAAAAAGAGGGAAAACCCAAAAAGATGGAGACAAAACCCAAAAATATTTTTCGGGTGTCGATGGACAAGGAAAGAAAGCGTAAAATCGAGTAGTGCGAAGGGTGGTGGGAAGTCCCCGGCCAAACATGAGCATGCCGTTATTTATGATTGATGATAAGTATTATATAAGATATTTGGTGGTGTGCATATTTATATGTGCGGTTTTTGGAGTGGTGTGTGTGGGTTTTTTGGGGGCATATATTATGTGTGGTTTTGGTGCAACATGTTGTGTGTGTTGTTGTGCGCATTATGTATGGGTTGTGGGGTGGTTTTCTATTTTATGTATGGGTGTGTGTTGTGTGTTGCTTAAAGTATGTGTGTGTGTGTGGGTTTTTTTGTGTTGGGGTAAAATGGCCGATAGCGAGAGAGGTAGACAAATCCGTCAGCATTACGGAAATCTGGAACGTTAAAATGAAAAAGACCTTTCTTGTTTGTAGAATATATTGTAATGAGGGATGGTACAACTGCCGGACAGAGGTTCAGTCCCGGGCGCGTGCTGTAGGGTGTCTGTCTTTGCTCGCAGGCGACCCCCCTTTTATACAAATTGAACTGGAAACTCCAAGGTTGCGATGTACTCGGAGTAGGAGGGGGAAAGGGTTGTCGAGACACGGGAGGCGTCGCGAGGCGGAAAGGGCCCGCGGATTCGCGCCGTTTTCATGTTAGCAAAGGTGTGGTTGTAGAGGTAGGTTATTGTATTAAATTATTATTTATAAGTTAAAAGGGCATATGGGGGCAATAGTAAGTGATTGAAGGTGCTGCTACAATGGCCCAAGGGAGTACCCTAGCAAAAGGGTTGACGAAACCCAAATCCTTAGTGAGCATCTTGGGGGGTTTTGGTGGGGAAATAGGCCTATGTAAAGGGATTACAGAGTGGTGTGTGTGTATGTGATAGATTATGTTGTGTTGGGGTATATATGTATTGTGTGTGAGTGTGTGTTGGTGGTTTTTGTGTGTGTGTGTGGTGCGCGCGTGTGAGGGGTGTGGGTTGGTGCATATATGGGTTGTGGAGTGTGGTGTTATCTGGGTGTATCTGTTGTGGTGGATGCGTTCATGTGTATAAACCCGTGTTAACTGCGCATCGTGTGGTATGTGAAATTTGCGTGTGTGGGTGTTGTTTGATATTTTCTGTAAATTTGTGTGTGTGTTATTTTTATGGACATGCACACAACACACAACACCACACAACCCCACACACACACACCACAACCCCACACACAAATATAAAAATATATATAAATAATTATATTAAAATATTAAAATTTTATATATATATAAAATTTTATGGGGTGTGTGGGGGTGTAGATATGGTGTGTGGTGATAATAATTATTTTATATAAATTAATAACCATAGTATATTTATTATATTTAATTTATATTATTATAATATATATATTATATAATGTAGTTATTTTCTATAATATAATATATATTTAATATATTATATATATTATTTGATATTGTGTGTGTGTGGTGTGGGGTTTGTGTGTGTGGTGTGTGTTGTGGGTTTGGTGTATCTTTTAATGAATTAAAAAAAGATATAAAATAAAAAAATGAAAAATGTATTACTAGAATAAATATATATAAAAATTAAACACACTCACACACACACACACCACACAACCCCAAAACACACACACGCACACACACACCACACACACACACCAAAACACACACCCACACACACACCACAAAAACACACACAAAAACACACACAACACACAACAAACACACCAACAAACACACGCACACGCCGTTTTATATAATATATATATATATAATTATATATTAAATTTTATATACATAATTTGTGGATATATATATGTAGAATATATGTAACAACCTACATACATTTATGTTTTTTTTTTTTGTGTGACGTATATATATATAATTTATATTATAATATATATATAATATTATATAATTATATTTATATATATATATAAAATGTGTGCTGTGTCCTGTATATTTTATATTAGTTTCATCTCTTTACCTCTCTGTCTATTATTTTTTCCTTTTCTATCTTTTATCTTTTATCTATTATCTATTTTATATATATATATTTATAAATATATAATATATTTATATATATATAATATATATAATAATATGTCTTTTGGGTTATATAAATTTTTTTTTGTAAAAATTTCTACATATAGTCTACCCCTCTCTTATCTTCATAGTAAAACTATATGTTTTTGTTTTGATTTTCCCCCCCACAAGGCGTTGGCGATCTGGATTTCCAGATTTTTTGCAAATTTTGACGGGGTTTGCCCTTGCCTTCCGCCCGGTTTTTTACGAGTCACCATCTCTATTTACCCCGGGTTTTGCGACCGGCACTGACTGGGGTGGCTTCCACCCAGTGGCTAGGTAGGGGAATTTAGGTGAAATTCCTTGCCCAAGGGAACAACGCGCCGGCCGGGGACTCGAACCCTCGAACTCGATTGCCCTCGTGACAGTCTTGGCCGAGCTCTAAACCACTGGGCCACCGCGACCTACAACAATTAATATATTATTTTTTAATATACTTTTATATAATATATATATATATATTATAAATTTATTTGTTATATATATATATATATATATTTTAAAATTTAATATATAAAATTTATAATAGGCTTATATACCCCTATTATTAATAATTATATTATATATATAATATATATAATTAAAATATATGCATATATTATATGTTGTAAAATTATATTCATATTATATATAAAAAATAAAATAATATAATATTATAATATATATAATATATAATATATATATATATATATATATATTATATATATATTATATATATATATGTAAAATTTCTGATGTGTGTGCTTATATTCTATATCTATCTGTCTATTTTTTTCTATCTTTCATTATCTATCTATCTATCTATTATTATATAATATTTTTTGGGATAAAAAAATATATGATATTATATAGATAATTATATAAATATATTATAATAATAAATAGATAGTAGATAATAGAACATAATAATACTACATCATAAAACGTAACATCATTTATTTTCATCAAATTATCTTTTATTTTTCCAATGTCTGTATATATATATAGGGATATATATACAATATATTTGTTTTTGTATAATAATATATAATATATTATTATAAAAAAGAGTAAGAGTGAGAGAGGGGGGGAGGGGGGAGCGAGAGAGAGGGAGAGAGAGAGAGGAGAAGAGAGAGAGGAAAAGGAGGAGAGAGAGAGAGAGAGAAGAGAGAGAGAAAAAGAGAGAGGGAGAAGAGAGAGAGAGAGGGGGATGATGAAGGAAAGAAGGAGGAAAGAGACAAGACAGAGAGAGAAAAGGAGTAGGGAAGACTGACAGAAGGGGGAAAAGAAAAGAAGGAGGGGAGAGGAAAGAGAGGAGAAAAGGAGATGGAAAAGAGAAAGAAGAGAGGAGAGAGTAGAGAGAGAGAGGTGGAGTGATGGAGGGGGAAAAAAAGAGGGGGGGGGGAGAAAGGGAGAGGAGAGAGATAAAAAGGGGGGGAAGAGAGAGGAGAGAGAGAGATAAAAGAGACAGAAGACAGACAGACAGACAACAGACAGACGGCAGACAGACAGACAGACACCAGACATAGAAAGAAGGGAGAGAGAGAGAGACAGAAGAAGAGGGGGAGAGAGAGGAGAGAGGGGGAAGAGAAGAGAGAGAGAGAAAAGAAGAGAGGAAGAGAGAGGAGGGGTTTGAAAAAAGAAGAGAGAGAGAAAAGAGAAAGAGAGAGAGAAAAGGAAGAGGGAGAGAGGGAGAGGGAAGAGAGAGAGAGACCCAGAAAACGAAGACGGCACAGGGTAGACGACAACGACAGACAACAGGCAGACGCAGACAGACAGACAGACGGGACAGACTGAGACGAGTGAGAGAGGGAGAGACGAGACAGGTGAGAATATTATATATTATATATATATATAATAATATTATATATATATATATATTAAATATTATTATTATTATAAAAAATATATTTATAGTTTGTATTAATTATATATTTGTTTTATTCATTTACTTTATTTTATATATTTTAATTAATATATATTTTTAAATATATATATTATATATAGTAATATATTTATTGTGTGGGGGTTGTTTTGTGTGTGTGTGATGTGGGTGGGGTGTGTGTGTGTGTGTGTGTGTGTGGTGTGGTGTGTTGTGGTGTGTGTGTGTGTTGTGTGCTTGTTTTTTTTTTTTTTTTTTTTTATTTCCCCTCTTTTTCTATTTTTCCTCTCTCTCTCTCTTTTCCTTTCTTCTTTTTTCTCCCCCTCCCCTTTTTCTCTTTTTCCTTTTTTTCCTCCCCCCTTTTCCCCCCTTCTC